>NW_005841928.1:330971-377647 GCF_000455745.1 Alligator sinensis
TGATGGCTTCGTTACACTGCCGACTCATGTTCATCTTGGAGTCCACTAGGACTCCCAGATCCCTTTCCACTTCCGTGCCACCCAGCAGGTCATTCCATAGGCTGTAGGTGTGCTGGACATTTTTCCTCCCTAGGTGCAGCACTTTGCATTTCTCCTTGTTGAATTGCATTCTGTTGTTTTCTGCCCACTTGTCCAACCTATCCAGGTCTGCTTGCAGCTGTTCCCTGCCCTCCGGCGTGTCCACTTCTCCCCACAGTTTTGTGTCATCTGCAAACTTGGACAGAGTACACTTCACTCCCTCGTCCAAGTCGCTGATGAAGACATTGAAGAGTATCAGTCCAAGGACCGAGCCCTGCGGAACCCCACTGCCCACACCCTTCCAGGTCGAAACCGACCCATCCACCACGACTCTCTGGGTGCGACCCTCCAGCCAATTCGCCACCCACCGGACTGTGTAGTCATCCAAGTCACAGCCTCTTAACCTGTTCGTGCCAGTTGCTCCAAGAGCAGCAATACCTGGGAGCCTGACCGCTGTTGCCAGGGCCTTTGGGGGTCTTTACACAAGCTCTGGGGGTGGAGGAAGGCACTTTTCAACTCTGAGAGCCACTCTAATTAAAGTGCCCCCAGTGTTTTGTGTATTCGATCTCCTGCACTTTCAAATAGCGGCGGGGGCACTTTAACTAAAGCTTCTTCAAGGCGCTTTAGTTCAAGCACCCCTGCCGCCATTTTGAAGTACCGGGAGGCTGAATACACGAGAATCTCCCTAGATTAATCAAGTCTGGTCTGATGCACTATAATTACAGCATATTGGAGCGGCATTCCCACACATCTACAGGCCTTTGTCTCTAGCCGTATGTTCCTAAAAGCTTTTATCTCATAGCTACACAGTTTATCTCATGGTGAACAAAGATAAACTGATTCCCTGCTGCCTTGTGTCTTAGGTGATCATTCTGAAACTGTGCAAAATAAATTCAGAATGTTATCAAATTAAGTGTACTACAGTGACCTACTTTGCAACTCTTTTTACACAGGTATAAATGTTTTATAATGAAAAAAGGTGCAATACCAATAAACAAAAAGAGGGAAACCCAGCAGGGTGAGAGACATTTCTTTCATAGGTGTCAACTTTATGTTGTAGAATTCATACAACCATAGAAAATTAAGGTTGGAAGGGACGTCACGTGGTCTGCCCTCCTCCCCCACTCAAAGCAGGACCATCCCCAGCTAGATTATCCCAGGCCAGGCTTTGCCTAGCCAGGTTTTAAAAACCTCCAAGGATAGAAATTCCACAACCTCTCTGAGTAACCTGCTCCAGTGCTTTACTATACTCCTAGTGAGAGTTTCTTTTCCCAATATCTAACCTAAACTTCCCTTGCTGCAACTTGAGATAATTGCTCCTTGTTCTGTCATCTGCCACCACTGAGAACAGCCTAGCTCCATCCACTTTTTAAGTACCCTTCACTTCACAAAAGAAAAGAATTACCTTGCCACCATCAGAAACAACTGCAAAACTAGTTTCTTCAGCCTTGCTTCCCCTCAGCTCTTCTCCCCATCCCTCTCACAAGCATTCATTGTGCTAGTTCTCTCTCACACTGTAAAAATCTACAAATAAATCAAGCTGTTTTCCCACAGGCCAGAATACATGGAAGGAGGTTATATGCTACAGCTATAGTGATGGGAACCACATAAGTACAGAGGCAGCAGTAGTTTGTACTTACTCAGTTGTCCAAAAAAGCTTAGACCTTAAATTGCTGCAATTTCAAAACAGCAGAGGTTTACAAAGGTGGGTTTTAAAAGGCTTTCTGGTATCATAAAAAGGTATATACAGGAAACTGTTACTATCACAGTGAGAACAAGGACACACTAAGTGTGAGACTTGAATAATAATGGACTGTGCAGTGCTAACTACACCTCAGACTGTCTGTGGTATTCAGTTTAACCAGTAAAGCTTCTCAAATCTAATCATTTCATGCCACGTACACTGGCACTGTTGTATAGCAGCTGTCCCTTTGTAGTTGATATGTAATTACATCATGAAAAGACTTTAATTACCATATTACTAAATTGCCAGCAGGCAGTCCTTTTGGTTCAGCCCTAGCTTGCAGAAGTATGGACTATTAGGTTTCAGCAAGCTGAACATTTTCAGCTGGGTGTAAAAGGGAGAAAAAATGTGTTTAATTCTAGGTTCCGTTATATTCTATTATTGACTGTGATGTTATAACATTAAGTGATACCATTAATCTCAATGATATAATTAAACTTCTGATAACTATGCAATCACAATTATGCAATAATTATACAGTAACAGTTCATGATACTAGCATCATCCTAAAAATGAGGCAGTGTCTTCACAGCCTGCTAAACAAATGAGAGCACTGCTTTTATTCTCTAATTGGCTGGCCTGGTCATTCTTGGTTTCCATTATAAATTATATCTGGTTACATAATCAAAATCTATAGCTGAACCTTGGATAAAGCTTTTATAATGCTTGTCAGCTCTCAAAGCTAAACATCAGCCTATTTACTATTGGATTACTTGGCACACAGTCCCCTCCCCAGAGGCAGGGAAAGGAAAAGAAAGGCTTCCAGTGTCTTCCTTTTAAAGATAGCAGGTCCCAAGGTCAAGCCATCTATTTAGCTCCTTTCAAACATTGCATGAAATTAAATGCTGCAGTAAGGATGGTCAAAATTGTTCACCCAAGGTTATCTGGGTAGCTGACGGCTGCACTACCAGTGCCTTTTAAGTAAGTCAAGTTTTTAAATGCATCTCAGTCTTGTTCTGTTATACTACCCTTTACTTAGCCTGTCCTGTGTATGTGACATTAGTATGTGAATAGGTGCTGTTTAAGAACCAGTAAATCTTCACTATTCATTCTTTCAGGTAGTTATCCACATTTTCTGTTATTAAAATATCATTTACTTTTTAAAGCTGCTATAAAAAGCCTTGTAAATTTACTTTTTCTTAGCTTTGTGGGGGTGAGGTTTAGTATATAATGATACAGTGATAGCAAGCCAAGGAATGAATAAGGTGTTCTTTTCCGATTACCAGCTAAGTAGAGGGTGACTTGTCACAGTGTGACACTTGCCCAGTATCATTCCAATGTCTCTCATCTGACATTAACCCTCTCTAGCACAGGAGCTCCTCCAATTTTCATAGTGGACTCTACTGTGGAGCTGTCCATTTGATCTGTGACTTATTTTGTGTTGTTACATATAGCACATTCTGTAGCATCACTCTCCAGCTGCACTTTTATCATTTCACTGAAGTAGAAGATAATACAAGCTTTGTGTTTTCCCATAGGCCCTAAAACACTCGCTCATCTTCAGTTAGATTCTTGAGAGGTTTTTTATTTTGTCTGCAAAAGGAAGGACCAGATCAAGAAGGCTAGTATTTCCGAGGTTATCACAGGTTGTTGGGTCATTATTTTTTGCTTTGCTTAATCAGATTTTCTTATGGTTGTTTTTTATTTCCTCATAACCCCATGCTTATGTTTCCAGTAACATTTTGTTTTTTAATGTATTGGTCATCTAGATACCTATGAAAAGTGTGATTACTTCCTTTTTTTAACACTGAAAAAGTGCAAGGGAACTTCAGGTCATCAAACAACAGTAACACATTAGGTAACTCTTTATGGGGTGCTTTTGTTTGGGTCTGGAGTACGTGATCTCAACAATGCTTCAAGTGCCTAGATCAAAGTAAAAACCGTCCAAGCTGCATTTCTTGCTAGCTACAAGAAAGGAAGAAAATAATTAATAAAAAGTTGAAGCCAACCTTAGGTCTTGCTCCTTTCTCTTTCTTCCCCCATTTCCAGTCCCAACTCTCAGAATTCATACTCCTTTCCTTTCTGGGTCACTGCTGTTTGCTCTCATTTCATTATTTTACTCGTTAATAATCCTCAAGAGGAGAGTTCACTTTTAGGGTTAATGAGTTTTACAAACTATATGAGAGAAGCAGAGAAATAGTCATGTGGCTATTGGATGAAGCACAGTGCTTTAGTCCAGTTTGTCTAATAAAAGGTATCATTTTGGAACCAAGAGTTCTAGTTTTTTGTATGTCTTTTAGTCTAAAGAGAAATTTTATATAGGCAGAATTGAAAAAGCAAAATGTACAAGCCAGCAGTGCTGTATACTAGTACCAAGCTTCTCAAAACAGCATAGCAGTTGTATGAATTGTACCATATGCACCTGTAAAAAGGGTTGAGACTAGTTTTCCTAACCTAAACTACTTTATAATTGATTTATTTTATTCTGTGGTTTATCATATTATTTAAGAAACCTCTTTCTCTTCTGATTAGCTAATAAGGAAACTGAGAAAATCTTAATTTAATTTAATTTTTTTAACAACATTCAGGCTGTCTTGCCTTCTTATTTATGTATCAGCCTAAGCAACAATAATCATTAAGCTTTAGAAATCCTTCTATTCAGACTCTTCCTACATTCTAGATACCCAAATAACAGCAGTAGGAAAATGCTAACAGATGGCCAGCAATGAGACATTTGTAGACTTTGCACAGTGATCTCTTAAATCAGTGGTGCTCAAACCCCAGCCATAAGGTTTTTGGAGAGCAAAACCCAGGACATTCCAATCTGGACTGGGGTGAAGTAATGTTGCCCACTCAGCCCAATCATCTTCAACCTGGCCACGGAGCCCTTCTCCGAGCAGTTGCAGAAGGCCTGGGAGGGTTCAACCTCTACCGCCATAAAATGAACATTCTGGCCTACACAGATAGCATAGTCCTCCTTACCACTGAGCTTGACCAACTCCTGCAGGTTCTGGTCATTAGCTGCAAGGCATCTACCTGGATGGGGCTCCACTTCAGCACTTCCAGATGTGCTTCTCTGTATATTGACTGCAGAAAAGAAACTCCATTCTGGCCACTGCTGCCAAGATCAAGGACACGCCCATGATGCACTTGAAAGAGAACAAGAGCTACCTGCATCTGGGCACACCCACCAGGTGAGGCAGACACCAGAAGAGACTATTCATGGGATCATGCAGGATGCCCACAAACCCAGCTCTTCTCTGCTGGTCCCCTGGTTGAAGATCAACACCTTAAATACCTTCCTCATCCCCTGCATCTTGTTTGTCCTGAGAGGCTCAGCAGTCCCCAAAATGCCTCTCAAGAACATGGACAGTGAAGTCAAGTGGCTCTTCAAAAAAAATAGATGAGCCTGCTATTGTGGGACAGCAGTGAAATCCTGCATATCCCCTATGGGCAGGGGGAGCCAGTGTCCCTCACATGGGAGACAACTGCAACATCATAGTCCCCTATGCCTTCTGCCTCTTCACCTGCCCCTATGACCTGGTGAGCAGCACTGCTGCTGTTGACCTGAGGCAAACCACTAAGGAGGATTGCCAAACTGACATCCAACAAGGACCTGGCCACATTCCTGAGTGTTGCTGATGAGTGGGTTTGGGTAACATGGCAGTGACTTTGCTTTGCTGTGGAGCCAAGCCCACAATCCTGCAGTGCCTCAGGAAGCTCAATTGCTGCTGCTTGACATGGTGCGAGGAGCAACAGCAGCTGGGGGTCTCTTTGCTTCCAGCCCCAACCACCAACTGCATCACTATCACCCTCCATGTTGGGACCTGTCTGGAGAGGTTTCTCCAGCCAAGTACGCTGGTGACCGAAGACGAAACCTGACCAGGTCAAAGTCTTCGAGGTCCCCTTGAAGTGGGATGCCAGCAAACACTTCATGGCCTATGGGAACTTTACATACTTCTCAGACTGGCGCTTTATCCACCAGGCCCATCTAAACTGTGTCCTGCTCAATGGCACCATCCTCTGTGGGCACACGGACAAGAGGTGCTGGAGGGGTGGGTACAAGAGTGAGACCCTGCCCCACATTCTGTATGGCTAAGAGCCTGGCAACTCTGCTGCAATGCTGTCCAGGATTGCAGCATCCATTGGGGTGATATCCATGAACCACACCACTCCAGGCTGACAACCAGCTGTGTCTGGACCGTGTGGTAACAGATGAGGACAACAAAAAGACCCCAATGATCAATATGATATCTCATTTGAGAACCAATGGTAGGCTTTTGCTGAAGCCCAGGAGTGAAAGCTGACCAAACAGGCCACTGGCTGACACCCTAACATCTTGAACATAAGACCCAAGGAACAAGAGCATCCTGTAAGCCTGCAGTGTCCTGTCACTACTCAAGGCTGACAGGGCCCCTCGTGGTATCTGATACCATCTGATGGTTGACAGACGTCTCCGTTGAGCATGTCATTGGCTATTGCCAATACAAAGACAGGTGTCCAAGACCACTGGCTAGAAGCAAGACTGAGGGGGGATGAACTGAACCTCCCACACAGGCCATTAACGCTTTTAGCACCTTTGACTTTTCCCCAAGCAATTGTACACCACATGCTAAAACCATCATCTAAGAATGTCTCACCACTGTATGGCTCTGTACCATCTTAGTGTAACCCTCCTCGGTTACCTGTTCCAATTTTAAACTAATATTTGTTTCTTTTTTTAAGCATAGGTATTTGACACAAGCACAAAATTCTAAACAGTACTACAGATACTTCTGTCTTCTTGCTAAAAATATCCCATTGGATGTGTTCTAGAATTGCATTTGCCTTTTTTCTTGCCCATCTCATACTGGCAGCTTATGCTACAATCAACCAGTAAACCGTGGGCCCTATCTTCATGTGGTGCCTCCAGTCTTTAAGTCCCTATCTTATAATAAAAGTTCTTGGTACTAGCCCTATGTGCACGAGACTGCTCTTTGCAATAATAACTTTGTACTATTTTGTTGTTTCATTCCACAAGATTATCTCATTCTTCCTATATAACAGTCCACTTTTCTTTCATAGTGGCAATGTTTCCAGCTTTGTGTAGTCCACAAATTTCATGAATGCTCATCTAGGTCTTGCACTAAGGTCACCACCAAAAATATTAAATAGAATGGGTCCAAAAACCAACCCTGAGGAAAACCAATAATCACCTCTTTCCAGTTTGACAATTCCCCTTTCCGTGTAACATATTATAGTCTTCCTTTTAACTAACTCCTTATCCTCTGAACAATTATAAAATTAATCACTCTAAACCAGTCTCCCATTCAGTTAATAATTTCACGAGGTACAATGACGAATGCTTTGTTTAAATGTAGATAATGTGGTCCAGTGCATTACCCTGTCTAAGAAGTCAGTTATCCTGTCACAGAAGTGAATCTGACACAATCTGACTCGGATAAAACCACTTTGCATTTTGTCTCATTTTCTGTTTAATTCCATAGACTTGATTTATTTTTTCCTTCAATATTGGTTCTAAACCGTTGCATAATACTGAAGTAAAACTGGGGTCTCTTCCCCACCTGTTTCTTTTTTCTTTTAAATATTGGTATACATTTGCTATTATCTAGAGGTGCACCAATATATTGGTGCCATATCAGGTTGGCACCAAGAAAAGGAAAACTAACATCATTACATATTGGCTTTTTTTGCCAGTGTAACTGATAATGTCACCAGTTAAATATAATACGCCTTCTGGCCAGTGCCCCTGGACAGTGGATGCATGCACACAGTCAGGAGTGCAGCTAGGCAGCATGGAGAGCAGCATCCTGCAGGTAAGTCTGTGGAGGGGAGGGGGCATGGGGTGGGGGCAAATTGAGGCCCCCACAGTGAGGGAGGGAGTGGGGCAGGGGCTGAGGCTCATGTCCAGCCAGGGCAGTGAATGGCATCTGGGGCTGGAGCGGGGAGCAGGATGGAGCTGCACGCAGCTTGTCCAGGAGTCCATGGAGGGGTGGGGTGAGGGAGCAGATTCCCCACCACTGCATGCACCCCCTAGGGAGGCATCAGGGGGCATGTGCCCTCACCCCCCCCAGATTTGTGTGCAGGGTGGGTCCAGGCTGCTCACTGTGGGCTCGAGGCTCTCTGCTCTGCTGCCTTTCCTTTGGAAGCCCTGTGCTGGCTGTGCATCTCCTGCCCATCTAGCAGCAGTGGGGGTGGTGATTTGTGCCTTCCACTGCTGGGTGGGCAGGGGATATGCAGCCAGTGCAGAGCCCCTAGGGCAAAGACAGCAGGGCAGAGAACCCCAAGCCTGCAGCAGGTAGCTCGCATCTGCCCTTGCCCCGCTTGGCATCACTCTGGTTAAAAGCGTCCCCATGCTTAAAGATAGTGGTGGCAGCACATGAACTAAAGCTCATTTGACGAGCTTTAGCTCAAGTACACCCGCTACCATTTTTAAGTGCCGGGATGCTGATCCCTGGCATGAGTTGCCCGTGTCTCTGTCCCATTCCTGGCCCTGGGTCCCTTTCACCACCCTGGCTGGGCAGCGCCCCTGCCCTTGCACTACTCCCTCCCTGACAATGCCGCCTGCCCACCTCTTTCTTTCTCTATGCCCCTTCTCCACAGACTTACCTGTAGGGTGCTGCTCTCCATGCTGCCTGGCTGCATTCCTGGAAATTGGTTATTGGATTGGTATTGGCTGATATGGCTGTTTAGTAATCAGCTATTGGTATCGGCCAAGAAAATCTTTATTGGTGCACCCCTGCTATTATCTAGTTATGGGGCAAAGCCTTGGATTCAACTGATTCATTGAAGATTCATGCTATGAGTGTTGCCCTTTCTGTCACCATTTTTTTTAGTATTCAGATACAGATTTTCTGTCTCTCCCAGTTTTGTCACAATAAGCACTGAGTTTTGCATCCATCTCAAATCTGGTGTATGCATTATCCTGTCTTCATTCCCATTTAGTACCCTACCATTATCATCATTTATTTTTTCATCCTTATTGAAAATACTCATTTAGTACTTGTCATACCTACATCATCTTGGATATCCACCTCCTTTTGCTATGTTGCCATTTCATTCCTTTCTTCTTACTTCTCTTTCTCTCTTTATATGATGGAAAAACTTTTTTTTTCTTCTAATTTTTCTTGCAAGATCCAACTTAACTATGCCTTTGGCCATTTTCACTTTATTTCTGCACTTTTATCTCTTAACAGATCTCTCCTTACTCATTAACTCTCTTTACTCTTCTTGGTGGGTCACCTCATTATATTTAATGCCCTTATTAAGGGGCTTGTGCATCCAAGGAGGTCTCTGGGCCTTCCCCTACCATTTTTCCATTTGTTTGGCATGCAAACACTGAATAGTATTTTCATTTGACCAAAAATAATTCTGCGTCTCTTCTGAGTTTTTAAATGCTTGAGCTCCACAATCTAGTCAGCTTCCCCAACCAGTGTCCTTAGTTTTTCAAAATTTGCTTTTTTGGAGTCCAAAACCCAAGTGTTAGATCTGTTTTTGTTTCTTTCAATTTAGGTCTAACTGACTCTGGTCATAATCAGGTCATAATCTGGTCATAATGATCTAAGATTATTTTCCACAACCAGCTCTTCTGTAAGATCCTTACTTATTGCTAAACAAAACCCCCCAAAACAAACAAAAAAATCCCACAAATCTAAAAATAGAATTGCCTCGCATTCGTTCAGTGATTGTTTCATAGAAAACGTCAATTAAATCATCCAAGAAGTACTGTGACCTACCTACATACTTTTATAGCCAGTGAAACTCTTAGGGACATAATGACTAAGTGGCCTTAAATACAAAGTGGAAATAGATCCGTCAAGGATGTTAAGATGATCATAAATGGACTCTTACAGCATATGCATGATTTGGACCCATTGGTGGCAGTCTGTGTGCCACCAGTGCCCCTGCACTGGCAAAAATGCATTCCAAGGAAGTGGTAGAAATGGGGTGTAATCCTAGCATTCAAGTGTATTTGCAGTTATACAGCCACTATGTTTTCAGTTGTCTTTTAAAAACTGAGAGGAGAATAGAGATTGCTGTTGGTACAATGAAATAACCCTAACAAGCATTCCATCATCAGAAGAGTTTCACAGTTGAGTGGTAAAACATTACCTATTAATGGCTATTTCCATCCCTTTAACAAGCAGGTCTCCAGTGGCAGAGGAGGCAGTATAAAACTAAATAAGATTAATAATGCTGTCCGGTAATAGAAAACAGTGATCGTACTGCTTGCTTTAAGGATCAACTTGAACAAAGGCCAAAGCTGGAACTGGAGTCATGGATCCCAGAAATGTGGTCAATCTTTGGTCAAAAGGGAACTGAATTACACCAGGAGACCCATAGAGCTGGAAGCCTGCAGCTCTTACAATCAAAAGCCAGAGGAAACCTGCTTGGAAAACACGCATCTCCTCATTGAAGATCATAATACACTCAGCATCACAAGTATTTAAAAAATATTCTATTAATTTTTCAGGGTAGTTTAGATAAGTCACTTCCCAAGAGTGTGTAGCTAGATGGGTTATCCTGCAGTGGTGACAGTGAGTAAAACTAGGTAATATCTGAAGTACATCTGCACAAAATTTTGTTTAAACTCAGAGTATCTGTCCAGTAGGCCTGTGCAAAGCATCCAGGTATTCAATTCAGATTCAGATCTGGCTAATTCGGAGGGAAAGTGATTTGATTCAGTGATTCAAATCACTGTCCCGATTTGATTCGGATCCAAAGATTTGGTGCCGATTCAGAGATTTGGCCATAGACTAAGCAGGCAGGAGTCCTTGAGGACACTGGACACATGTGCCTCTAGCTGGTAAGTCTGTTGTGGAAGGGGGAGGGAAGAGGTTTGGGGAGGCTAGATCAAAGCCCCCACAGTGAGGGAGGGGCTGGGGCTGGGACAAGTTGCCCAGCTGGGGCGGGGGAGCATGGGACGTGGGGAGGGGGCTCCCATCACTGTGTGCCGCTGGTCTGGGAGGGCATGGGAGCGAGCATGTGCCCCCGGATCTACGCAGGGTTGCTTGGGCCAGACTACGCTCCAGGTGGGCAGTGGAAGACACTGGGAGTGGGGGCTATGCTCTTCTACCACTTGTCCAGCTGGGGCAGGGAGGCACGGGATGTGGACATGGCTCACTGAGAGTGGGGGCTATGCTCTGCTGCCTCTTGTCTGGGCTGGGGTAGGGGGAGGTGATACAGGTGCGGCTTGCTCTGGGAGGAAGGCACTGGGCATGGGGGCTATGCCCTCCTGCTACTTGCCCACCTGGGGCAGGGAGGTGCAGGACAGTGCTGCTGTGCTACCTCAGACAATGGTTGTGCAGTGGTGGAAGTCGCTTCAGCCTCCCTTTGTCTCCTAGGCAAGCCGCAGCTTCACCCCACCGCACCCCGGCTGGGCGAGCTGCGGCAGGGCATGATGGCAGGCACATGCACCCAGATTGGGGCAGGGTTGGCAGCAGGGACTATGGGGAATTAGTTCTGAAATAGTTAAGGAGCTCCTGGAGGAGCTGGATTGGTACAAGTCAGCAGGCCCGGATGACCTCCATCCACAGCTGCTGAAAGAATTGGCCAGGGTCATAGCTGTGTTTTCAAGAAAGGGACAAGGGATGAGCCAGGTAACTTTAGACCAGTCAGTCTTACCTCTATTCCTGGGAAAATGCTAGAGAAAATGATCAAAGAACACATTTGTGCAGGCCCGGCAGGGGAAACAATGCTGAGGGGAAACCAGCACGGGTTTGTCACAGGTAGATCCTGCCTGACAACCTTGTAGCCTTCTATGACCAGGTCACGCACTGCGTCGATGCGGGAGCCGAGGCTGATGTCATCTTCCTGGACTTTAGGAAGGCCTTTGACACAGTTTCGCACCCTATCCTCATTGGGAAGCTAGCTGACTGCGGAGTGGATGCCTACATGGTCAGGTGGGTGGCCAACTGGCTTAGGGACTGCACCCAGAGAGTGGTGGTGGATGGTTCTTTCTCAGCCTGGAGGGAGGCGGGCAGTGGGGTCCCGCAGGGTTCGGTCCTCGGACCGATATTATTCAATATCTTCATCAGCGATTTGGAGAGCATGGAGAGCACCCTCTCCAAGTTCGCTGATGATACCAAGTTATGGGGCAAAGTTAGTACACTGGAGGGCAGGGAGCAGATTTAGGCTGATCTGGACAGGTTGGATCAATGGGCAAAGAGAAATAGGGTGCAATTTAATAAAGATAAATGTAAGGTACTCCACCTGGGAAGGAGGAACCCCCAGCACACCTATAGATTGGGGAGTGTCCTTCTCAGCAGCTCGGAGGCAGAGAGGGATCTTGGAGTCATAATTGACTCCAAGATGAACATGAGCCGGCAGTGTAACGAGGCCATCAACAAGGCCAATCGCACCTTGTCTTGCTGGTGCATGACTAATAGAACAAAGGAGGTGATGCTCCCCCTCTATGCGGCACTGGTCAGGCCGCAGTTGGAGTACTGTGTCTAGTTTTGGGCACTGCACTTCAAGAGGGACGTGGGGAATCTCGAGAGGGTCCAGAGGAGGGCCACTCGCATGATTAGTGGCCTTCGTGATAGACCCTACGGGGGGAGGTTGAGAGAGTTGAATCTCTTCAGCCTTCACAAAAGACGGCTGAGGGGAGATCTTGTGGCCGCCTATAAATTTATTAGGAGAGGTCAACGGGGAATAGGGGAATCGCTGTTTACTAAGGCATCCCAGGGAGTGACTAGGAATAAACTAGTTGAGAGTGGATTTAGGTTAGATATTAGGAAGAAATTTTTCACAGTACGGGTGGCCAGGATCTGGAATGGACTTCCAAGAGAGGTGGTGCTATCACCTAGCTAGGAGGTCTTCAAGAGGAGGCTAGATAGTCACCTGGCTGGGGTCATCTGACCTCAGTCCTCTTTTCTGCCAGGGGCAGGGGGTCGGACAGGATGATCCATTGTGGTCCCTTCCGACTCTACAATCTATGAATTTTAGGGTGGCTGCAACCCCCCCACCCCATATCCCCCGCTCCACTGCGCTCTGCTGGGCGGAGCCAGAGCTATGCTCCAGGCTGTGGCTGGGGCTAGCCGCCCAGAGCACAGCCCTGGCTCCACCCACTCCGTGGAGTGCAGCCTGGTGGCGGGCAGCTGGAGCTAGTCTCCTGGAGCCCAGCCCAGCCCACCCTGTGCAGATCTGGGGGCACACACATGCTCCCATACACTCCTGGACCAGAGGCACGCAGTGGCGGGAGACCCCCTCCATGAGTCCCGCAGTCCCCCCCACTCCCCTGGCTGGGCAGGGCTATTCCCAGCGTCCTTAGGGACTGCTGGCTGCTTATTATATGGCCAAATCAGTGCCGAATCTCTCTCAATCAATTCAGAGGCTTCCAATTTGATTTGGAGCTTTTAATGGGTCTCCCAATTCTATTTGGATTCAGAGATTTGGCCAGCAAATTAATCCAAATCTCCAAATTGAATTGGCTACCAACGTTTCACACAGCCCTACTGTCCAGCTACCTTCTTTCCAATAAATATTCCAATATCTTGAGCTCAGGAAGATCGTGGTGAAACCATAATAGCCTCTGGACACAAAATAACAAGGACAAATGGAGTTATCAAGGAGTTGGGAGCTGTTTAATTTAATAATAAGTTGCTGGTGAATTGATTTGATCTCTTGGATGAAGCTCAGATATGAAAACCCATAGATATATTATTTATTCTATGTGCCTGGTTAATATAGATGAGGAATAAATCTTTCTATTAAAATCCTCAAGGTTTATGTTTTAAATTCTGAGCAGCTTCTACTTGGTGATTTGTGCTACATTAAAAATTATATAAATTGCTTAGTAAAATCAGCCAATCAAAATAGTGGTTTTAGCATCCCTCATTTGTCCAGAGTACCATACTCTAAGCAATAAACAAACATTCTAAATGGGAATGTGAATAAATCATAGAAATTGAAGCAAGATAAAAAGCGAAAATTCTGCGTGTTATGTTTTATACTCCAGTTTAGGAGGGCTGTTTCCTTTTTAAGCAGGCCTGTTTCAGAGATTCTTTACAATGACGGAACTCCTTTATTTCTCACTGCAGCCCTGTTACCCTGCAAATGTAGAAGGAAAGACTCACATTTATAAGTGCAAATATCAATAGGGGAGGGGGGAATCAATACAATGGCGTAGCAAAAACACTGGCAGGATTTTTCAGTGTCATGCAGGAAATACTTGAATGCATTCAGTATGTGATTGTGAGGAACAATAACAATCCCACGGCACCAGGGTTAAAATGAGGAGTGGAGTGCTCTTTTGTTTACTCTGAGGGAGTGGCAGTCTTGCCATACCTCCTTTTCCTCCTTGGCTGATCATTTGTAGGAGGAGGGGGAGTGATCAGTCAAGGAGGAAGAGGTGGGATAGCAAGAGTGCCAGTCCCGCAAAGTAAGCAAAAGAGCATATAGCATTCCTCATTTTAACTCTGGTGTCTTGGGATTGCTGTCATTCCTCACAACCACATACTAAATGTATTCAAGTATTTCCTGCTTGACACTGAAGAATCCTAACATCTTTGCTTTAACTATAACAAAGAATCCTGCTTTGTTTTGCTTTTCTTTAACTATGGCATATTAGGTTGACCAAGGAAATATTAAGGAGTCAAAAGGGACAAAAGCATACTCCCAATCAGTGATGCCTTCTGTAGAAGAAATGCTTTTGTGTTTCATTGAAAGTGAACTTTAAACTGTATTTGTAAACTGTGTCAAAATATTGATGTGTAAACCACTAGGGAATATAAAGAAGACAGCTTGAATGGGTTGGGCAAGTGTATGAAGTGGGAATAGGTGAAGAGAACAGTTCAAACTTTAATCAGCTCTGATGCTTCTTGATTCTAGATCAGTGGTCTCCAGCCTTAAGTAGGAGATCAGCTTTGGCATTTAAAAGCAACCCAAGATCTACCGTGTACCAGCACCACCCTTCTCCCCCCTCCCTCCCCACAGCCCCTGCACAGCAGGTAAGTCTTTGGGGAAGGGGAAGGGGGCGGGGGCGCAGATCGAGGCAGAGGGAGAAAAAATTATTTGGGGGCACGCCTCCCCAGCAGGTAGTCCCACCTGGCCAGGGCCCCACTCAACTTACCCTGCCCCTGCCTCTGCAGCACTGTCCCTCGCCACAGGGACCTTGATCTAGCCCCCACCCCTTCCCATGCATGCAGGCACTCAGCCCTGCCCCCCAGCCTCAGATCAGCTCCAAGAGGCTCTGAGATCTACCAGTGGATCGAGTTTGAGATCCACTGGTTGGTGACCACTGTCCTAGAGGCTTTGGGTTTTGTGTAATGGAGCATTAGAAGAGAAATGGGCAGTATGAATGGCAGAATATTCTTGTTGTATTCCATGATTTTTTCCATAGTCTTTCTTGGGGGCTAGATCTTTATATTCTGAGTAATGCAGTATTTGATTGACACCATTGGAACCTATATTTGTTGAATGCTAATTACATTTCACACTGGTCTGTTTTAATGATTAAGGTCTTCCTTAATCTTTAAAATATAGTGCTCAGGCTATGCTGCCATACATATTGCTGACACAACAAGATGCTTGTAGAAGCAGCTGAACTAAGACAATGAAAAATTAATCTGTGTTGTATTAAAACAGACTAGTCTAGTTAGTAATAAGTGAAAGAAAGGTATGGAGGTGAACTTATTTACACATCGTATTCATTTTAACCTCTCTATTTTATGGAGTAGAGCAGCTAAACAGCTTTCATAAAGCTTTTTTGTTTGTTAAACAATTTTAAAAAGATAAATGTAGCTGAATGATTTTAAACCCAAAAGTTCTTCTTTCCAAGCTTCCTTAAAAATATGCTAGCAATCATAGTAAACAAGCAGACACCTAGACTAGTTTATAAGTTCTACCATTCATATTTTTTCTCAGCTATTTTGTGACGCATGTAAGTAAAACCTAGTGGTTGCTTCCCCTTTGCATATAATAAAACCTTGCCCGTATTCTTTCTGTCAGTCTAACCCCTCTTTCTTTTCCATTGACATATTTCTAGTACCTGTTCAGACCAGCCAGACACTTCTGCCTCATATGTACAGAATCCACAATGCTCCAACACCTTTTCACAAAATGGATACATCCTCCCTGTGGTTTGGAATTGATATACGCTGTCAAAAAGCGTTTTCCAAATGGGTTCTTGTCACCTTTACCAGATTTTATCCTCCATTGTAGGATTGTGCAGTTTAATGTTGCGTTTCAAATCATTTTTGGCTGAGAAAGTGTGTAATAGAATCAGGGCACCCCATGAATACTCTTAACAGTAGGAACTGCCTCTTTGTTTTGAACACTAGAATCCCAATAGGCCCATGACAGCAGTGTAATTATACTTTTGACCTTGTTCACTAATGTGCTCTTTGCTCTTTATGATTAAACAAGAGTAACCAACAATAGCTTTTCTAAAATGTATAAATTTCTTCCTTTTTTTTTTTCCCCCCAGGAACCCCAGAGAAGACACTAAGCAGTCCTTAGCTGATAACTTTCCCCCTAAGCTCATTCCCTGCTCTACACATATGCTTATGGGTGTACACAATTAAGTACTTTTTCCCTTTTATATAAGCATAAATGAGAGGTGCTTCCAAAACACAGTGGTGCTGTTGCTCCATCCTTTATGAACAACACTGTAACAAAGGAAATAATTTCCCCTTTTCTGTTGTTTCAGCAGCATTCTTTTTAAAGGCAGGAGGTGACAACTTGCTCCAACTTTTGCTTAGGGTACTGGCACTGAACATAGCAAATAAACAGGATGTGTATGTGAGAGTGTTCATGTCGGGGATCATTCATTTGGCTCCTTATGAAGAATTATATATGTATGGAATAAAATTAAAGGAATAGAAAGGAAATGAAAGAGATCTATACATGTGCATGCATGTGCGTGTGTTTGTGTATATGTGTGTGTCTAATTTTATTTCCATTCCTTTAATTTTCTTTCAAACTCTGGATGGTTGTTACATTTATGTAAGTGCCAGAGCATGGCCTCTCCAGCCCTCATGTAGATACAATATTTATTGTCATTTTTATTGTATCATTTTCACAGAAGAGGATCTGACACATTACTTGCATAGTTTTAGGGTTTGCAGAATCAGGAAATGCATGTCACAGATTAACCTGGTCTTAAAAGAGATGACTAAGCAGCTCAGCCAAGTTTAACTTCTTCAATTCTGTTTAAAAAAATATTTATATATACTGTTCTGTCTACTTCCTCCAGCTCTGAATGGCTGAGGATAATTGCCCTGAGTGTAGATTCAATATAGGGATGCCACAAAGTGTGGTTTTGATTGTATTTGTGTAGGACATGTGTTAAAAAAAATTAGGCTCAATAGAGAGGAAACTAGGTAAAATATGATGGGCAGTGTTTATAACAGATGCCAAACTAAATTAACTAAAAGCTTCGCTGATCTCAAAACAATGATTTGAGTGTGTTTCATTTATTCAATTGTTCTAACATGAAATATTATTTTTGGGTCCTTTTTAAACAGCACAAGTCAGATGACAAAAAATTAACTTTAAAAGAATGTGGACCCCAAAATATTTAGATTTCACTTCTTGGAAGAAAGTAGTTTTTTATTTTTTCATTGCAGTTCTAAACGAGTGATTGTTATGGGTTTGGGAGTAACCATGTCATCAAAAAGATATTCAAATAAACTGGTTCCCAAAAAACAGGTATTATCTAGTCTCATTTGCAGCCTAGAATTATAGTTGTACTATAATGTATTTCACCAGGTTAGTTGAAATTAAATGTCACTGCTGAACATGGCAGAATCGGGTGGCTTGTATGACTCATTCTTTTAAGATAGTGTGCAGCAATTCTGTTAGCATCCTATCAGTTTGTGATCATTCTACTTTGGCCTGGTGCAGACTATTTATCAATATACTGAGGCCATAATCCCTTCAAACCGAGACTGTTGCTTACATGAGCAATTACAGATGAAAAGGTTATAAAAACTGACTTATTTCAATAGTTGTCTCTGCTTCAAAGTCAAATAACTTGATCATCAGCAAAAATTAAAGCTAACAATACTATCACACAGAATAGTCAATCGTCTTGATTCAGTTGTTTAAATTAATGTAATGTACTTTCATGCATGCCATAGAGCAGGGGTGGCTCTGGAGTCCAAACTTTCATGTCCAAACTGAGTAATGTGCTTGCTGCAAGCAGTTGTCACATGACATGACATAATGGCTATGGAAGCTGGTCACCTCATGCTTGTGCAAAGATTCAAGGAGACGCACGTTAACTTCTGAAGAGCCGCATGTGGCTCTGGAGCTGCGGTTTGGACACCCCTGCCACAGAGCCCAATGGTGACTCCCAACAAGCCATTTTTGAGTTAAAAAAAGAAAGAGCCATAACGTATTTAAATGCGTTATTTAGAAGAAAATTCTATCTGCCACCATTTCTGTCCAAATGATTTCATGCTCATCTTCCCTATTTAGAAAATAAATAGAATGGTAATGGCAGTAGGCAGATATGATGCTGTTATGTAAGTTTCTGTGTTTCACTCTTACTGCTAATATTCAACACGTATTATTTGCAAGATAAGTGCATTAAAAAGTCTCTTTCCAAGTAGAGCTATTTTCTCCAATTTCTTGGCCTTGTAGGCTACTTGTAGTTGGGCTCCCCTATTTCCTGTGCTTCCCAGCAAATCCTCAGTCTCTCCACCTATCCCTAATAATTACATCATTCATACACAATGCTTTCAAAACAACTTGCCCCTTTCTGTCATTCTGTTGTACATGTATGTGAGGACTATGTTGATCCACTAGAACATGAAGTGACTCATGGGAAAGTTACAGATTGTAATTTGGCAAATGTGACTGTAAAAAGCTGATTGTGAAAAGCATGACCTTAAGGGCTGTGTTCTGGATATGATCTGTGTTTTGACACAACCATTACATTTTGATGTGCATGTACATATTTTGATAGGTTTCCAGTGCCACTAGGATACCAGTCCATGAGGTAGCAGCAAACAAACTAATCAAATTAAGTGGTAATTATCAAAAATAAAGGCAGCATAAAGGATCACCAGTGGAGTAATCAATGAGATTTAATGCAAATAACAGTAGCTGGCTTTGTGCACAGACTGAAATGATACAACAGTAAATGCGCTCAAATTCTGATCTACGCTGCGTGGACAGTCCCTAATCTGATTGTTAAATCTGTTGGATCGCATATGCTTCTTCCAACCACTAAGTAAAGCACTGTGTGCATTCCACTGAAACGGCTGCATAAATAATAAAATGTAAAGAATACAATTCTATTACTAGATTGTATACATTGGCAATAAATATAGTAGAAACATTATGGACCAAGTTCTTCCTTGGGGCAGTTCTGTTTCAGCCAGTGGAATAACACCCTGGGAGAATGTGGCCTTATGTACAACAGATATTTAATAGAGGTGACAGAAAAATGTTCATTGTATGATGGAATTTTCTTTGTGCCACTTGCAGAAATGCGTGCGAAATCTGCCAGATGATCTATAGTCATCCCATTACCTGTCTTCCTTTGGCAGGTAGCTAGTTAGATGTGTGTTGAACAAGATTTGCCTTGCCATTTCCATTTGCTGCTAGAATGGAAATTTTCTGACATGACATATGACCAATCAATAACTGGAAAGTGACTTGCATGAGTCATCTGAAACCAGTTGGTTAGTGTGTGTCAGCCACTACCAGGATTAAAGCCTGCAAAGGTTTTCTTTAAAATCAGTGATTCTGCAGCACCTCCTCTGGGTGTTTGACTTTTACTAATAAGGATACCCTATAGTCATATGCTGTGATAAATCCTGTTCTCATTTTTCGGGTGTCAGATTTTTCTGAGCTCTAAAAATTGTGGTAAACTTGGCATACGCAAATTGTACTCTTGCTATTTAATCTAACTGATATAGGATGAGAGTTGGTATAATGTTTTAGTAATGATTTGGGAAAAAAAGATTGTCTTGCTGTGGTCTGAAGAGAATAAGAACCTCACTAAGATTAGAAAGACACCTTGTGGCCCTGTATCCTCTGTAGTATTTGCTAATGATGCTTTTTGATAATTGCAGAGCCATCATAATCCGAAATGGAGAAGTTGTTCCAATGTCTTCAGAATTCACGCCAGAAACTGAGCGTCAGCGGCTACAGTATCTGGTAAGAGACTTGAAGTCTGTACCTGCTGAATGCTGTCCTGTCATATGTCTACAAGAGTTATTAGGTAACATTAGTGAGCAAATAGCAAGCCTCCATCCCGATGTTTTCTGTGTAGTGGTATATAATGCATCGGTCTGGTATTTGTGTGCGTGCGAATGATATAGGAATTATGTGGTTTCCCTTGCTTAATTAGCAAGGCTAGGGATCCTGACAGGTATTACTTTTGTTGCACCTTATATGTGAGTTTTGCACAACAAATCATAATCTGCCAGCTGGCCACACATTACAGTTATTGCAGGATACCTGTATGCCACAAAGAACTTGCTGTTTCAATGAGCAATTTCTTTGTGGCTGGTCCATTATTTTTATCCAAAGGTGTGACACGTTCAATTGGTCTGTCAGGGGTCTTCCTCTAGACTTTTTGTCATGCAATAAGAACAGTGTGCAAACATGTGTGCCTAGGTGTTAAAAGGGCCTACTTTCCTGAAGGGGAATAAAAATGGTCCCACCTCCTGGAGTTCCTGAAGACAGATGAGTGGAGTGGTGCTCCCATTGGCTGTGTGTCTGGAGAGCCATTGCCCCTTCCCTCCTTTATTACCATAGTGATAGTCCCCTACTGGGGCTGCCCACTTGGCCTCAATCTTTGGGAACTCTGAGAGACAAAAGGGACAGACCAGTGCTGTCATCACCTGGAAAGAGCCCTGCATGCCAGATCCAGCCCATGAAGCCAGAGGAATTTAACACCCCTGGGATAATTAATGATATGTTTTTATAAAAATGAAACTTAGCAGCATAACTTGGTGGGAAGGGAAACTGGGGCAGCAGCCCCAGGTGCCACTATTAGGAGTGGACACAAAAATAGCCACCACCACATTAGCAGTTTGATCGTGCTGCTGTCCTTGGCACAGCAGCAGCCAGCACTGCCTTGTGTGTTATGGCTACCCTTGATGCAGAGCTGCCCTGCTATGCCTCTGGTGAAACCATATATACTTCATATAAAACATCATTAATCAGTGTCATTTTAGCAAGGGTTTTGATATGGTCTCCCACAACATTCTCGTAGGCAAGCTAAAGAAGTATGGGCTGGATGAATGGACTGTAAGGTAGATTGAAAACTGGCTGGAGCTTTGGGCTCAGAGTAGTAATCACTGGCTCAATGTCTAGTTGGCAGCCAGTATGAAGTGGAGTTCCCCAGGAGTCGGTCCAGGTGCCAGTTTTGTTCATTGTCTTCATCAATGACCTGGAATATGGCATAGAGTGTGCCCTCGGCAAGTTTGCAGATGACACCAAGCTGGGGAGAGTAGTAGATACGTGGGAGGGTAGGACTAGGATTCAGAGTGACCTAGACAAATTGTAGAATTGGGCCAAAAAGAATCTCATGAGGTTCAGCACGGGTAAGTGCAAAGTCCTGCACTTAAGTCAGAACAATCCCATGCACGAGTACAGGCTGGGGTCTGACTGGCTGGGCAGCAGCTCTGCAGAAAAGGACGTGGGGGTTACAGTGGACAATAGACTGAATATGAGCCAACAGTGTGCCCTTGTTGCCAAGAAGACTAACAATATGCTGGGCTGCATTGGTAGGTGTGTTGCCAGTAGATCAAGGGAAGTGATTATTCCACTCTATTCAGCATTGGTGAGGCATATCTGGAGTGCTGTGTTCAGTTTTGGGCACCCCCCACTACAGAAAGGATGTGGACAAATTGTAGAGAGTCCAGCGGAGGGCAACAAAAATGGTGAGGGGGCTGGGGACATGACTTTTAAAGAGAGGCTGAGGGAACTGGGTTTATTTAGTCTAGAGAGGAGAGGACTGAGAGGAGATTTAATAGCAGCCTTTAACTACCTGAAGTGGGGTTCAAAAGAGGATGGAGCTAGATTGTTCTCAGTGGTAGCAGAAGACAACACCGAGCACTGGTCTCAAGTTATAGCAAGGGAGGTTTAGTTTAGATATTAGGAATAATTTTTTCACTAGGAAGGTGGTAAAACACTGTAACAGGTTACCCAGAATGGTGGTGGAAGCTTCATCCTTCGTGGTTTTCAAGACCTGGGTAGACAAAACCTTGGCTGGGATGATCTAGTTGGGGATTCTGCCATGTTCAGCAGTGACATTTAATTTCAACTAACCTGGTGAAATACATTACAGTACAGCTATAATTCTAGGCTGCAAATGAGATTAGATGTTTCCTGTTTGTTGAGAACAAGTTTATTTGAATATCTTTTTGATGACAGTTACTCCCAAACCCGTAACAATCACTAGTTTAGAACTGCAACCCCCTGGTTTGAGCAGGCGGTTGGACTAGTTGACCTCTTGAGGTCTCTTCTGACCCAAATTTTCTATGAATCTAAGATTGCAGACCCTTTCAAGTTTAAGGCTTATGCATCCTTTAAAGTTCCCAGGTCTGTTGGTGTTCCTGTACCAGTAGCACTTTAACATTTCCAGGTGGCAAGGGCAACAGGGCTCCCTGCAAGCCTTCTGCAGCAGCAGCAGGCAGTCGTAGGGGGTCCGTACCCCCAGTCAGACCCTGCCAGCCATTTACAACAGAAGCAAGAGTGAGAGGGTTCCCTGTAAGTGCTGTCTGTCTCTCTCTGTCTGTCTCTCTGTCCCAGCTATTTAAAAGGCTGGCAGAGATGCATAGCTCTGGAGCATGCTGCTTGGTGTTGTGCTCTGGGCTCTGCCTCCTTGCTTGCCCAGATGCTTAGGGGGCACCATGCTCCAGCTGCCTGCCCTCTTGTTAAAGATCCCCATGGCAAGCAGCCTGCGAATGGGTGGGCAGCCTCCAGGTCCAGGACAGAACCGCCACAGTGGCTTCCCTGTCCCTGTTGCTTCACTGGACACTTGAAAGAGAACATGGGCACGATTCCCAGGATTGGAAAGCAGCTCCCTGGTCTCAGGCAGCTCACAGGCTGGGAAGTTGAAAGGGTGCATAGGCGGCCCAGAAGCTGGGCTGCTTGTCCAACACTTGGGCAGTGGTTGCCTCTCCCCTTGCTCAGCCTCTGCTACTCTTTGTAACTTCCCTTTTCCTGTTGCTGCTTGGTCATCGTGCAAGGGTTTTAGCCCCGTGGTCAGTCACTACTGCCATTGCAGCTGCCCTGTCCCCACTGCCACCAGGCAGAGGAGGAATTGCAGAGCACTGTGGAAAAGCGGTGCATCTAAGACATCCACATGTGAAGTATGTCTCTGTTTGAAACAACTTCTTTGTTGTCTGGCTGCCATTTTTTTTGTGTGCCAGATCAGCCATTTTTAATTTATTGATTTAATTAATCATGATTCTTTGAACATGTAATATGTTACGTTTGTTATGGGAAACTTTTGTGTATCCCCCGCAGATGGAACATCTCTTGGGGGTCTATGAGGCATCTCTCTCGTGGGCTATCTCGTTTAGAGAGGGAATCTCAATCACTGTGTGGCTGTGGGTTAGAAGGAATGAGTCCACAAAGCTGGTGGGAGTCGTGCTAGTTGAGAAGAGACAGGAAACTTAAAATGCAAAACAGCCTTATTTTGTAAGCCAGAACAATATATTTTGACTTTTACCACTGTTAAAACTAACAGTTGAGCCCCGTTGATTGCTTGGTCACAAATGCTGTCACAGTAAGTGCTGCTTCAAACACACTGCTACAAACCAGTCTCAGTTTCGCTCTCTGAAAGTCAACTTTTGGTGAACATAGATTAACTTTGTGTTAATGCCTGGTTTCAGGTTGGCATGTCCAGGCCTAATGGCCTTCCCCTGTTCCTCAGCTTGGGCCAAGCATCACATTTTTCAGCTGGGTAGAAATGCAGTTCTTTCTTTAAAAATAACATTTTAAAAAGAAAAAAATAGCTTTCTGTTTTGTATTTAGATCGGATTCCTATTCAGGTTCATTGCTAAAGTCTGAAAAATTCAGAGGAAAGAGCTACTGTGGGTGTACTCGTATTCAGAGACACAAATACAAAGCAGGCCTGATAAATATTTATATTTAGTTACATTTAAGGTAATTTGTTTTTCATTTAAAATGAAGGGAATCTGTAGTATCTTGGGGGTCTGGCACTTCTCTAGGAAATAAGAGATAACACATTTGCCTACAAGGGTTTTTTCCCTCTTTTGATGTTCTTTCTGGCTTATATTTGAAACCAGCAGCTGATTTGAAAAGCACTTCTATAGCTTCCTTTGGAATTTTCTTACCTTTGTATGTTTGTTTGTTTTATTTCTATATGTAGCAAATGTGCCTGGGCCATGGGTATCATGTTCAAAGGAAGTACATGAAAGATAGCAAGAGCGTGAAACAGAATTAGAGACAAATTCAAATATTCTATAAGTAAAACTTTTGCTTTAGTGTTAAAAAGTTAAAATAAAATAAAAGCAGCTCTATAACAGTGCTTGGAAAAACCAGTGTTAGGTAAGGGGAAACCTGAATTGGACTCCAAGGTTTCTTATTTAGTTTAAACATGCTCCCACTTCAAGGGCTTTCGATGCTTGTTTTAAGCTATTTAGAGTTCCCTGTCACCCTCCTTATCTATCCTGGGTAATCACCAGACTCTTCCATCATCCTTTTATATCATGGTAAACCTAGATTCACTGCATTTCCTTGCCTTAAGGGCATTTGCTTTGGTTTCATTTGGATGCAGTTCTCTGATGCCAGCCAGAATATATATAGTTCCTTGCATGCTGAACAGAAATGTACATAATGATCATTGTAGCATAAATATTTCACTCTGCAGCTGTAAATGCAAATATCATCTTCCCCAGAGCGTATTTACCTGGGGAGTTCATGTGAAGCAAGCTAGGGTAAGTAAGCTAGTAAACGAGCTACTCCACACTGATTTCCCATGTCAGTGTCCTTAGCGTGTGGTAAGCACAATGGAGTTCACTCCACTTGTAAGTGGTTCCTACCCTGTAACAGTCATCCAGCCAAGGAGTTAATGCTTTTGTGCCATAAACTTACCTTGTAGTTTACAACACACAGACTCTTCCCTCGGTGTATGTTTTAATTTAAATAAACAATACATTGCACCTGTTCCACCCTTGCCTTCTCCACAAAGGGAGAAGTGATATAATGCAGTGTTACAAGTAGAACTGGTTAAACAGCCTAAGAAAACATCTGAATAGGGAGTTTTCTGAGTAGCTCACATTACAATGTTGTCAAGCCAACATCCTTGACAGCATGCACCTGCTCCACAGCAGTTCCAAGGGGCAGGAGCTACTGCTCAGTGAGTCATTCTCACCCCAGCCACCTAGATAGGAACGGCCTTGCCTGCAGCTTTACTCATCATCGTCTGCCTTCCTATCCAGGAAAAAAATGTACAGCTAAAACACAGTCTGCTTCTAATTCAGTGCAGCCCTTCAATACTGCTTGTTGGTTCATAAACAGGCCATGTGGATAGTTGCAACAGAGGTGGCCTGTCAGTGAGCTAGAAACTTCTAGGAGCTTTCAGTGACAGGGCCCTGCAATCAGGCAGCTCCTCCACAATGTGTCACTTAAGGAAGAGGTCATTTAACAAAACATGTACAAGTGTTGTCCTTAAATTCCCTTCCCTTAAGGCTCGCACCACTTTGTGCCTTCTAAATAGGTTCTGTGCATGTCGTAATCCCTCCTAGACAAGCTTTTGCCAGCCTCCTTTTGCTTTGAAATCAAAGGGCTTAGCAGCTGTGACAACTTTTTTTTTGCTGATGCCTTTAGCTCTCTGGTAAGGAATCATGCTTGCTGCACAGTCTGGGGCTTTTCCTGCCAACATGGTGTGAAGGAGATGACAAAATCAGCCCCTGGCTCACCCACAGGATTAAGCTCTTAATACGGTACATGACCTATTGTGCCATATATATATAAAGCTTGACCTCAAGAGTTAGATGCCCCCTACCATATTTTCTTTATATAGAAAAGCACACAGCCTGTAACTTGCAGTTTCTGATAGTACTGCATCCAGCACACTTGCATTTTATTGAAATATTTTTAGGGATTATATGAAGTTTACATGTAAACATGTTTCATTTTAAATTCAAATTCCATTTGAAATAGGTTTATGCTTTAAAAGAAAAAAAGTGTTTAAATATCTAAATGAATTTTAAGAATTCATTAAAAAAAATGATCTGTTCTTATGAATGCTGGATGGCTCATTAACTTGATATGTTCAGAAGTTTTCTAAGGCTTCAGCAATTGGGTTGCTGCAAAAAATGCTTCAATCAGTTTTCCTGTTATCCTCTGAAGGGATTTTTTGCATCATCTTATGTTAGGGATTATTTAGTGTATTTGCACTAATTGTGTAGATGCAGCAGGAGAGCAGATAGGCAGCATAGTACAGTTCGATGCCATCGTTCCTTCATGCCAGATCAGAGTTTTGTGAGTCTGAGAGGAGCTCTTTGCAGAAACACAATTCATGTAGGTGCTTCTCTGGCAGTAGGATTAGTTTACAAAGTCTGTTCTTTTACCTGATGTAATGGTAAATGTTTCTATGGTTTTTTTTTTTTTAGAGACAGGACTCTCTTCCAGTTTCCTAATAATCATGTTAGTAGATGATACACCATTTGCTTTTCAAAAGCTTTTGTCCATATTTATTACTCTTACTTCTTTTGCCCACTCAACCTGTTGGAATCTATATATCTGGATTAATATTAGCTGAACATGCATGTATAATATTCCTGGGGATAGGGGCTTCTTTCATTCAGGCTCAGATCCACAGATACCCCAGAGCTCAGCATAGTGCTCTAACTGAGGGGAGGCAAAGGCAGCTATAGGTCACTTTCTGCACCCATCTGACCCTGGAAGCAGTCAGTGTCAGTCCTAACATCAGTGTAGAATTTGTCTATATAAAGGAAACTCGCAGCTGCCCATTGAAGATCTGGCCCTTGTCTTCTGACTCTAGGGACTGTTTTCCTGTTCTTCCCACCCTCTGTTATTTTCCTGGTTGTTGTTTTGACTGTAAATATGGATCCAGCCCCAAGTTTGGTACTTCTCCTGGACTTACCATGGTAAGAAACAAATTCTAGTTTGTTGGTTAAGCAAGTACTAATGTATGCTACTTGAGAAGAGTCACAGTGATTTATATTGCAATACCTTGAGGCATGGTTAATGTATACCTGTGGGTGAAAATGACAAGCCTGGTAATACCAAGGGTTGTAATAAAAATTCTTCTATATATGGTGTAAAAAAAGACACATTTGGGGATAGAGGCAATACATTAAGAAGATTAAGAAGATTTC
Source organism: Alligator sinensis (assembly GCF_000455745.1). Classification (NCBI taxonomy): domain Eukaryota; kingdom Metazoa; phylum Chordata; order Crocodylia; family Alligatoridae; genus Alligator; species Alligator sinensis. The sequence continues at coordinate 358,014 of NW_005841928.1, forward strand.
GTTAAAAGAATTCTAAGGCACACGTAATGGTCTCCATAGCCTAATTAGTTGGAACATCAGTACAATATCTAGGCATAACTTGGTTTTCATGTTTGCTTTGTAGATCAACTTTAATAAAAAGGAAATGGGGTGGGGGGAATGACCTCTTGAAAGAAAAGTAACTGCAACATTTCCATGAGTGGGTTCCATTTTATAGAACTAACTTTTAAAAGAACATAGCAAATGTTAAATTTTCAGTGCATCCAACCATAAAGCACACCATAAAGTGGCTGAATCCCAAAAACATGTGATATTGAATACCCTAAATTTGTGCCAAGAGAGGCCATAATAGTGGTTGAAAGATAAATGGTGGAAAATATTTTGTGCAGTAAAGCTAGAATAACATAATGAATCTTCATTATCTACCCTCATAAGAGTACAGGAAATAAAGAATTCAATAATTATCAACATGATTTGCTTTTACTTTAAAGCCAAGCAACATTTTTGTCTGTGTAGGGGGGGTGTCTTTGGATCTGCTGGTGTATCTGCTTGTGTTAAAGACCTGCAGATGTTTAAGATTTTCATTTTCTTTTCCTTTTTGGTTCTTCTGCACAACACAGTGTGATGTGGGAGGGGAAAGAAGAGCCATGTGGTAAATAGAGAACACTAGTTCTCAACAAGTCAGGCTGAAAGAAGTCAGTGCTGGATATTATAGTAGCACATTCTTGTCTCCTTGTAGAATTACCAGGGAAACGTCAAGAATAACTGCAAAAGAAATGTTTTGCCACATAAGAATACAGCTCACATTCAAACACCAGCAGCTTCTAGATTCCTCTTCTCCCATTCTCTTTTACTAATGCCAAAAATATTAGAATCAAGTTAAGATCCCTAGATTGTAAATCAAACATGAGGTTTGGCTGCAGAAGAGAAATCTTATTTAAACATTAGCAGTTCAGTGGTAGCTCTGCCAGCTTTATTAATCTTATTTCACTTGTGACCTTAAACTTTCCATCTGAGTAAATCTTTATGAAATGTGGTCGCTCCCAGTTGCTTTTCTTTTGCAGTAATGGAAATTTTGTTTTCAAGGGAAAAATGCTAAAAACTTATGACTTAATTTCTTGTAAAGCCATCTATGACCCAGTGAATAATAATCAAATGTATGGGTTTGTTTGTTTTAACAATAAGATTTTAGGTGTATTTTTTTAAACTGTGCTTCCTGTTTAAAAAGGAAAAGGTGGTAAAAGGTAGTAGACATTAATCTTCATTCCTGATGATCAGGATGAGGGATGATGCAATGTTTGCTTTTCTGCATTTATAATGGCTTAATCAGGATAATTTGTTTGTTTATTTTTTTTAAAAATGGAAGGGAAAAGGTTTGTATACTCCTGAATTCATTTGTCAGTGTGAGAGATTAAAATAAAATAAATTAAATTAATGCAGAAAGGTACAATTTAATATTAATTTTTTTTAGTTTAAGACTCCAGTTAAATTTTAAAAAGAACCACTGAAATGAGCTAGGAAGACCCGCCTGGTTGTCAGCATTTAATCTGTAATTACCAAATAGTTTTTATAATGTAATATGCAGAATCAAACCTGCCTAGAATATATAGTTTTCAATATAAGAGGAGGAAAGAAAAATACAATGATAGGGTATATTTTAAAAACTGAATTTCTAAACTACTAAAAGTAAAGACGGCCTCTTTCAAAGGCTAGTTTAGTATCTCTAGATGTTTTCTAAAATAAGTAATGCCTTACATGTTGTACTAGTTCTGAACTGCTGTAGCTATGATGGCCCAAAATGTACAAGAGGCAAAGTGGTCTTTTGTTAGTTTGGGGATTTTGGAGTAGAGGCTGGAGGGGGGTGGGTTTTCTTGGGGTTTTAGTTTTGTGGGGTTTCTTGTTTTTTGTTTCTTTATGGGAATATCTTATATTGGATCAACTGTATAATTGAGAGAGCTGCTGCGCAAGCTTTTAGGTGCAAAATGAAACTCAGGTCAGACGTGAAGAAGGGCATTTTGTACAAGAAAGTTTGTTCAGCATTTTTCCCAACTACACAGTTGGCCCAGTATAAGGTATTACCAAAAAAATGCCCCAAAAAAACAAAGCAAAGCCTCGCCTTTTCATAGATTCATAGATGTAGGGTCAGAAGGGACCCAAGTAGATCTTCAAGTGTGACCCCCTGCCTTGGGCAGGAGAGAGAACTGGGCTCATATGACCCCAGCTAAGTAATTATCAAGCCCCCTCTTAAAGACCCCCAAGGTAGGAGCCAGCACCACTTCCCTTGGAAGTTGGTTCCAGATCCTAGCTGCCCTTACTGTGAAGTACTGCCTCCTGATGTCCAGCCTGAACCTACTCTCAAACAACTTATGGCCGTTATTCCTTATTACTCCGGGAGGCGCACGGGTGAACAGGGTCTCTCCCATTCCCCGCTGGTTCCCCATGGTAAGTTTATAGATGCCCACCAGTTCCCCTCTCAGCCTTCTCTTGTGAAGGCTGAACAGGTTCAGGTCCCGTAGCCTCTCCTGGTAGGGTCTGCCCTGCTGTCCCTGGATCGTGCAAGTGGTCCTCTTTTGGACCCTCTCGATGCTAACCACCTCCCTCCTAAAGTGCGGCGCCCAGAACTGGATGCAGTACTCCAACTGTGGCCTGACTAGTGTCTCATAGAGGGGGAGGATCACCTCCTTGGCCCTGCTTGTGATGCATCTGTGGATGCATGACAAGGTGCGGTTAGTCTTACTGACCGCGTCCTCACATGGCAACCCATGTTCATTTTGGAATCGATAATGACTCCAAGATCATAATGCCTTACAATAATTTCATTGATTAAAAACAGTGATTCATCTAGATGGCCCTATAGAACAGTATTGTTGAGGAGCTTAAAAGATTAGATTGTACTTAAATCAACATTGCTGTCTGGACTTTTTCAACTGTATGCCGAGAATTGATATGCTGTTCCAACATAATGTCAAGATCACCCTTCTTTGCTTGAAAGTTGGCCATTAAAAGTAGAGTACGGTTTAATCAGCAGATTGGAACATATTCCTAGACTTCATTTCCATAAAGCTTAGAGGTCCCTCCTCCAAAGATGGACCAAAATGGGAACAAGTGGATAGGCACTGTGGAATTGTGATGTGTTCAGCCACACCCAATCTCAGTTAAATTTTGTGGGAGCAGATTCAAGCCTAAATGGAAGAAATATTTTATTGTGAGCTATTTGAATTAGAACCACCAGGTAGATCAACAAAGATTTCCAGTACATCCAGGTCACCTTTGCTGAGCACTAGATTTATGGCCTTCCTAGAAACTAATGCTAGCACGTTTGGTGTATCCTGACTACAACTGCTACTGAAGATAAAGCAGATTTTATTGCCTTAACCCACACAGTAGGGGAAAATGGGCCATCTCAAAAGGAACTGAAAGTGTATGTGGCCATTTCTGTATAATTTTACGCCACGTGTCTCAGGCAGCAGTTGGCTATCTATAAATGCAAAAAACTTTGCATCTGCTTATGCATAGACAAGTTGGAGGAATTCTTTATAATTTGTGTATGCTCAGCCATGCTGTTTTAAATAGATTAATCTTTTATATTGGGTGATTTATGAATAAATTCTTTGTGTCAAAAATAAAAATGTACACAATGCTGAACTGAAGTATCATGTTTTTAATAAGGAGAGCAAGGAGTCCTTTCTAAAAAGGCCAACAGTTACCACATCTAGAGTGCAGCAGATCAAGACTGAGAGGTATTGGCAGAATTCCATAAATATTAAGGCTGATCAAAAAACATCATCTGTTTTTGACAAAAATAGATTTTTTTCATTAATTAAATTCCCTGTTAATACTGTCGGTAATTCATTTCAAAACTGAACCCCTGGAAGAAAAATCCAGACTGTCTGGCCAGTATCCAAAATAGGATAATAAAATCATAGGAAAGTAGGGCTGGAAGAGACTTCATGAGGTCATCTAGTCCAGCACTCTGCTTATGTCCCTGACTAAACCATCCTAATGAAATGTCTTTGTGACCCGGTCCTGAACATTTCCAAGGATGGAGATTCCACATTTTCTCTAGGTAGCCTGTTCCAATGCTTGATCACCCTCATAGTCAGAAAGATCCTCCAAATCTCCATCCTAAATTTCCTTTGCTGCAGCTTGAGGCCGTAGTTCCTAGTCCTGTCCCATATGGCCACAGAGTGAAGCTCATTTCCATCCTGTCTATAATTGCCCTTGAGGTATTTGAAGACTGTTATCAAATCCCTCCTCAGTCTTCTCTTCAGACATATTTCCGTTTTGAAATGCTGCTCTGTCTCATGGCAGTTGTAATTCTGGTACCCTGGGTTCCCATTCCATTTTTGTGGGTCAGACTCCCTGTTCTGGACTTTATTTCCTATGATGCATCCAAGCCTACAGCTACCATGAAGCCTGAGCTTCCATCACCAGGCGCACAGTTATGATGCATTGCAGGAAATAAATTCTGATTGGGAGTCTGTCCTACAGAAGAAAAAGAATTGTTAGGCACCCAAGTCTGCAACTCCCAACAGGCATACTCAAAATATTTTGGATGAACACTCAATTTCTTGTGCAAAGGAGCACACATCAATATTTATAAGATATTGCCCAAATTGTGACTGAATCTATCTAACTTAAGAATGTTATTCAGAGGGGAAGAAAAATAGTGTGAACACAAATATTGTGTGACAGAGTTTATTTCTTATAGACAGTTTGTTAGGAACCAGAACAGCATAGAAAAAAAGTGTCAGAACTGCTCTGTTCTTCAGAAGAAAAGTAGTTTTTGAAATTACTACAAAAATAAGGGTTACCTGGCTCACTGAAAATTGGTAGCTAGCCATGTTAGTCTGAAGTTAGGCAGAACTAACTGAACTGGAGATGCATCAGCTTTCCTAAGCAACAGATTACTTCATCAGAAGTATCTGTCTTCTCACTGAAGTTTACCATAGTACAATGGGTGCTGGGGTGGCTTAGGCACTAAGACACACAGTTGATGGCCCAGGGGTTGCATGAGGCTGTAGCAAAAGCACTCACAGTGCTGCCCTGTCAGATTCCAACAAATCTGCAAATTCTGCTAAGTACCTTGTTGCATAAGGACACAAAAAAGGAAAGGAAAGGGAAGGACTATAGTCCACTAGTAACAATAGTTGATTGTGTTGACAAGTACTGTCATACTGGATGGTTGAAAAGTTAGTGTCTCCACCCAGCTCTGCTTGTGACTTTCTTTGTGGGTTTGGGCCTTGCTCACTTTCCACCACAGATCTCCCACCTATGAAAAAGGCAAATCAGCTTACCCACCTCAGCAAACTGCCTTTTGATGAATGAATGAATGAAATGTGCTAGAGAACTACTAAATATTACCATTTTTTGAACTGGAAAAAGCTGATGGATTTTGGGAGATGTAACTCTTAATTGTGGACAAGAACAATTTGTTTGCTACACCGGACACCAGTGTGTTAGAATGTATTCATATGTGTGAATATCATTTGGTAGTATTAGCTAGTCCTTTCCTTCACATTTTTTAAATAAAATAAGAGTGAAATAGCAGTGTTATCTCATAAAACATGGATGAAATTCATTTTATGATAAGTGTGTGATCTCTGTGGTTTGTTTTCTTGCCTGTAGGCTTTCATGCAGCCGCACTTGCTGGGAAATGAGTTCACACATTTAGAGTTTCCAAGGAGGGTGCAGCGTAAAGAAATCGGAAAGAGGATGCTCTACAGGGACTTTAACATGACTGGCTGGTAAGAACATGCCCCTTCTCAGTGCTGAAAGCCAAGAACCTGAAATCCCACCGTGTATGCATTTGTTTTTTAGAATAACCCTGTCTACACTAAAGCAGATGTAGTCATGCATTGGGAGAGAGGATGTCATTCTCTCTTTCTTTGTTTTTTAAGAGACTAAATTAGATTTTTTCTCTTGAGCTATAGCCAGAGCTTATCCACAATGTTTGAGAACTGCGACTGCAAAAAGACTGTCAAAGGACAGTCATTTAAGGTGAACCTCTGTGAAAGCTGCATATTTTTCATAAATTACAAATCATTTTCCTTTACAAATATTGTAGTATCTGGCTAATAGAAGATGGTTCTTTTTCTTTAACGTGCATAAAAACTCTTGCAATAAGGAAAAAATTGGTCCTCTATTCCAGCACAGCAAAGATGACCTCTGAATGGATAATCCTTTTAGACGTTTTTAACTACAGACCATACTTCTGAATAAAAAGAGTAGCCAACTTAAAATGAGAAGATCTGAATGAACAGAAGTCACTGCAATTGCTTAATGCAATAAAGATAGGCGGATGAACAAACCTGAATCTGTGGCAAAATTGTCTAGTTTTCATGTCTGTTCAGAGAGTCCCTTTAAATGGGAAACTTAGGCTAAGGGAAGTCTGCTCCATACAGTCTCATGCTCTTTATGTGATTTTTTTGTAAATGAAAAGAACCTTTTGCTTCCCTGTGCTGCGCATGTCTTAGCAATCATTACAATAGTTCGGCCAGCAATGGAAAGGTCAGACAAGGTCCAAAAACTGAAGCTCTGGTATATTTAGAGCAGTGGTTTTCAACCTCACTGGACTTAAAGCACCCCTTGTTGGGTTCAAGGCACCCCTCCATAACTTTTATGAATTGAGTGGTACTCAATTTCACAAACTAACTTATAGATTACAGTTCTTTCTTTCTTGCAGAGGGGCCTGGGTGTGGGGATGGAAGATCATCCAGGCAGGGACAAGCCTGAGCCTGCGCTTAACTGCTTAGTTTATCAGCTTATTTCCTAACACCTCAATTCCTCATACCTCATGGCACCCTTCAAAAAAATCTGCCAGCACCTTGGTTGAGAATCACTGGTTTAGAGACTTGAACAGGCTGACATCATAAATGATATGCCTACAACTCTTCCTGGTGTAATGTCTCATGATTAGTTAGTACTTCACTACTAAAAGTGTCATGTTGTTTTAGTAGTCAAAGCAATTGCCAAATTCTGTTAAAAGAATATGCATAACGTAATATGCAGACTGAGTTAAGCTAAGAACTGCCATCACTGACCATCATCACTGAACAAGGTTCTTGTCAAAGTATCATAGCGAAGAGAAGTAGGGCTGGGAAGGGACCTCCAGAGGTCATCTAGTTCAATCGCTGCCTAAGGCAGTATACAATCCCTTTAAAGTAGCTGTTGCATCAGAGAATTGGAGGGTAGCAGAAATTTAAAAAAAAAATAGAGTATGATCTGGGGAATTACAGATAGTAAAAAACTTGTACTTTGTATTTTTAATTTCAGTTCAGTTTATATAATGTTAGAGAACCTGGACAAACAAGAGATGATAGGGTAGGTGTGGGCAAAATATGGCCCAAGAGTCAGATCCAGCCAGCCAAATGACTGAATCTGACCCACAGAGGCTGCCTGCCAATTGGTTAGATCTGGCCCATGGCTGCCCCTGTGATGCTCCACATAGGGCTGAGCCCTGCTGGGGGCAGCTAGCACTGCGCTCCTGCCTGTGCCTGCTGGCCTTAGTCCAGGCCAGCATGCAAAGCCCTTGGCGGGGCTGCTCCCAGTGCGGCTGTAGCTGCCCAGGTGCTGATCAGCTCTTTTCACCTCTAGCAGCGGCTCCTCCTTCTGCTCCTGATGCACCACTCCAGGCAGGGAGAAAGTTTCAGCTGAGCAACTCCTGCCCCAGCGAGCGGGAGTCTGGCTTCAGCTTCTGGCTTCATTCCAGGTAGGGCTTTGTTGAGCCAGGCCTTAAAAACCTCCAAGGATGGAAATTCTACCACCTCTAGATAACCTGTTCCAGTGCTTCACCACTCTCCTAGTGGGACAGTATTTCCTAATATCCAACATAAACTTCCCTTGCTGCAACTTGAGACCAGCTCTATCCTCCTTGGAGCCACCCTTCAGGTAGTTAGAAGGCTGCTATCAAATCCTCCCTCAGTCTTTTCATCTCTAGATTAATAAGACTGGTTCCCTCAGCCTGTCCTCTTAAGTCATGCGCCAACCCCTTCACCATTTTTATTGCCATCCTCTGGACTCTCTCCACCTTGTCTACATCCTTTTTGTAGTGGAGGGCCTAAAATTGGACATAGTACTCCAGATGTGGCCTCACTAAGTGCAGAACAGAGGGGAATTATTACTTCCCTTGATCTGCTTGCAACACTCCTACTAATGCAGCCCAGTATGCTGTTAGTCTTTTTGGCAACAAGGGCATACTGTGGACTTGTATGTAGCTTATTGTCCACTGTAACCCCCAGGTCCTTTTCTGCAGAGCTGCTGCCCAACTAATCAGCCTCTATCCTATGCTGGTCCTTAGGATTGTTCTGTCCTAAGTACAGAACTTTGCACTTGTCCTTGTTGAACCTCATACGATTTCTTTTGGCCCAATCTTCCAATTTGTGTAGGTCACTGAATCCTAGTCCTGCCCTCTGGGGTATCTACTACTCCCCCCAACTTGGTGTCACCTGAGAACTTGCTGAGAGTGAACTCCATTCCATCTTCCAGATGGTTAATGAAGATATTGAACAAAACTAGCCCCAGGACTGACCCCTGGGGCAGTCCACTTGATACTAGCTGCCAACTAGACATGGAGCTGTGCGGGCTGGGAGCGGTCCGAGGCTTTTGGGGGCGTGCGGCGGGCTGTGGCCGGGAGCCCGCAATGGTAGGACGGGTACTTTTGCACGACGGGCTAGAATTAGGCACGGACTCGTAGCGGTTAATTAAGGATTGTTTTACTTACACCGTAGGTGGTCGTGGTGCAGGCAGGAAAAACTTTCTTGAGTTGCAGTTACAGACAAACACAAGTACTCTGCCGCGTGCTCAGAGTCCCCACGAGATGGTTGTGGAGTCCTCTATAACTTGGGCGGAAACTGCTCAAACCTCTTATACGACTAGCAAGCCAATCGCTAGCCACCACGTGGGAATAATTTAGAAACAGCCAATAGTGGGAAACAAATTTACATACGGGTGGCGGGAACTCCTTTGCACCGGGGTTTTCTCTCTGCAGCTGAGAATTGCACTGTGCATAGAAAGCTCCATGTGGCGGGAAACAATTCTGCAGTGCTGAAGTGCACACACAATCATTGGGTCATGACAGGAGCCATTGATTACTACCCTGCTGAGCCCGATGATCAAGTCTACCTTGCTAAAGTCAAGGTATACCATGCCCACTGCTTTCCCTGTGTGCATAGAAAGCTCCATGTGGCGGGAAACAATTCTGCAGTGCTGAAGTGCACACACAATCATTGGGTCATGACAGGAGCCATTGATTACTACCCTGCTGAGCCCGATGATCAAGTCTACCTTGCTAAAGTCAAGGTATACCATGCCCACTGCTTTCCCTGCATCCAAAGAGTCAGTCATCTCATCATAAAAAGTAATCAGGTTGGTCAGGTGTGACTTGCCCTTGGTAAATCCATGCTGGCTATTCCTGATCACTTTCTTCTGCTCCAAGTGCTTACAAATGGATTACTTGAGGACCTGCTCCATGGTTTTCTGGGGACTGAGGTGAGGCTGACTGGTTTGTAGTTCCCTGGATCCTTCTTCCCTTTTGAAAAAATGGGCACTATATTTGCCCTTTTCCAGTCATCCAGGACCTACCCTGATTGCATGAGTTTTCTAAGGTAATGGCCAGCAGCTCTGCAATCACATCAGCCAAGTCCCTCAGGACCCTCGGTTGCATTGCATCCAGCCCCATGGACTTGTATGTGTCCTTTTCTATATAATCCCTAACCTATTCTTTCACCACTGAGGTCTGCTCACCTTCTCCTGAAAATGCTGCCCAGTACAGTGGTCTGGAAGCTGACCAAAGTAAAAAGTCATTGAGTACTTCAGCCTTTCCCCTCATCTGTCACTTAAGTTGCCTACCCAATTCAGTAAGGAACCCATGCTTTCTCTGACCTTCCTCTTGTTGCTAACATACTTGTAGAAAACCTTTCTTTTTATCCTTCACATTCTTTGCTAGCTGCAGCTCCAGTTGCTCTTTGGCCTTCCTGATTTCATCCCTGCATGCCCAAGCAATATTCCTGTGCTCCTTTCTAGTCATCTGTCCAAGCTTTTACATCTTAAACTTCATTTTTTGTGTTTAAACTCACCAAAGAGTTCTCCCCTAAGCCAAGCTGGTTGCCTGCCATATTTGCTATTTTTCGTGCACACTGGAATGGTTTGTAGTTGCATAGTAGTCACCCTATGTCTCTAAAAAGGGATATTGCAAAATTACTGGGGTTCAGGGATGTAGATATAAAGAACGGTCAGAGATTTAGAAAAGGTCACAGAGAGAGGTTGGGGAAAGCCACATTTCTACCTTAGAGGATAAGAAGGAGTCAAAGAAAAGGGAACATGATAAAAATATGTTCAATAAAAATGCTATAGAGAAGGTAGATGGGGAAACAGAGGAACAAATTGACCTTCAGTGAATTAAAGCCCAATGAAAGGAAATGCTTTTTCAAACCACATGCGATGGCACTGTGGAACTCGTTGTCACATGATGTTGCTAAGGCCAGAAATTGAGCAACCTCAAACAGTTATTCAGCAATCATATTGGTAACAAGTATATCCAGAATTATAAATGCTAAGAAACTTTGAAAAAAGAGAAATGTTATCATGCTTCTAGGCTTAAGACAGTTTCTAATTACAAGGGATTAACAGGTTTTCTGCATCTTTCTCTGGTCACTGTTAGAAATAGGATACTGGCCTTGAAGTCTGATCCAGTACGTTCCTGTTAACATTGTACTTGCACTCTGTGAATTCTTACATCATAATTTTTTTATGTTTTATTTGTCTAAAGCTATGTTCACACTCAAAATTTTCCTTCCATTTTAGCATATATTAACCAATATACTAATGTAGTCTAACAAAAGATGTTTGGTGAAACATGACTAGCTACCTATGTATGTGTCCTGGAACAAATGACGGTTAATGTTTACATTACAGACTGCAATCCTGTTAGTCATGGTTTAAAATTCACTAACTTAAAATTCAACCCCAAATATACCTGTATGAACTGAGGTGAACCACAGAAGAAGGGCAAGAGTCGCAGAAATATATGTGGATGAAGATGCTAACCTCTCCCTACCTTTACTGTGATTTTTATGTGAGCAAAATGTGTCTAGTTGTCGTTACTTGGGAAGCTAGATGCTGGTAGCCAGCTGCTTAGTTGATCTCAGGAGCTGGCATGTCAGCATTATTTTTTGTTCCTTGACCTCAGGGCTGAGGACTGTGAAACAAAGAAAGCACTTCTGTGTTCTTGTGAAGTTTACCTAGTCAGGGTCAATGGAGACAAGAAATGCTATTTCAGTTTTAAATGTACTTGCTTTCCCTTTCCAATATGTACTTGGATAATAACAATCTCCTAGGCAAAGGCTTTCTGTTTAGTACGCAGTGGGACTTCAATACTTCAAATCCTTTTAGTGGCTAAAAATATGGTTAAAATATCAGAGAGATTTCCAGCAGATTTTTAATAGTAATGCACGCTGCATAGACCTAGATTTAATAGATTTCATAGACATTAGGGCTGGAAGGCACCTTGAAGATCATCGCACCTTGTCGTGTATTAGCAGATGCATGACCAACAGACGGAAGGAGGTGATGCTCCCCCTCTATGCAGCGCTAGTCAGGTCGCAGTTGGCGTACTCTGTCCAGTTTTGGGCGCCGCACTTCAAGAGGGACACGGAGGATCTGGAAAGGGTGGAGAGGAGGGCCACCCGCATGATTAGTGGTCTCCATGAAAGACCCTACAAGGAGAGGTTGAGAGATCTGGATCTTTTCAGCCTATACAAAAGACGGCTGAGGGGTGACCTTGTGGCCGCCTATAAATCTATCAGGGGAGGACAGCAGGGAATTGGGGATGCACTGTTTACCGGAGCACCCCAGGGAGTAACTAGGAATAATGGATGCAAACTAGTGGAGAGTAGATTTAAGTTAGACATTCAGAAGAAATTTTTTACAATAAGGGTGGCCAGAGTCTGGAATGGGCTTCCAGGAGAGGTGGTGCTGTCACCTAACTTGGAGGTCTTCAGGAGGAGGCTTGACAATCACCTGGCTGGGGTCATCTGACCTCGGTCCTCTTTCCTGCCAGGGGCAGGGGGTCGGACACGATGATCCATTGGGTCCCTTCCGACTCTATAATCTATGAATCTTAAGTCCAACCCCCTGTGGGCAGGAAGTCAGCTGGGGTCAAAGGATCCCAGCAAGAGAAGCATCCAAACGTTTCTTGAATGAGTCCAGAGTAGGTGTTTGCACCACTTCTGGAGGGAATCTATTCCAGGCCTTGGGGGCTTGGACAATAAAAAAAGTTTTTCCTTATGTCCAGCCTAAAATGGTCATGGAGGAGTTTATGGCCATTGGTCCTTGTTATCCTTTGAGTGCTCTGGTGAACAGGTGTTCCCCCAGATCCTGATGCACACCCCTTATGTACGTATAGGCAGCCACCAGGTCCCCCCTGAACCTGCACTTTTCTAGGCTGAAGAGTCCCATGGCTCTCAGCCTCTCATCATAAAGCCTATTCTCTTGCCCTCTGATCATGCACGTGTCTCTCCTCTGGACTCTCAAGCTTCTCAGCATCCTTCTTAAATTGTGGAGCCCAGAATTGGATGTAGTACTCCAGCTGTGGCCTCACCAAGGCCGAGTACAGAGGGAGGATGACATCCTGAGGTTTACTTGAGAAGCATCTATGGATGCAAGCCAGAGTTTTGTTTGCTTTGCCAGCTGTGACATTGCATTGGTGGCTCATGTTAATTTTGTGGTCAATCATAACCCCCAAGTTGCTTTCATCAGTGGTGCTAGTGAGTGTAGCACTGTTGAGCCTATAAGCGTGCTGTGGGGTTTTTTCCCCCCCCGAGGTGGAGTACCTTGCATTTTTTGGTATTGAATGTCATCAGGTTTATATCCGCCCACTTACTAAGTTTAGCCAAGTTAGCCTAGATCACTAACCTATCCTCAGTTGTGCACGCTATGCCCCAAAGTTTAGTGTCATTGGTGAGCTTGGCCAGTGCGCTTCTGACACCAATGTCCACAACATTGATAAAGATGTTAAAGAGAACCGGTCCAAGGACAGAGCCTTGGAGAATGCTGCTGGTCATGGAGCGCCATAATGATTCGCTACGATTGACTACTACTCTCTGGGTCCGACCTCAGAGCCAGTTTCCCAGCCATTGGGCTGTGGCATAGTTGAGGCTACAGTTAGCCAATTTTTCCACGAGGAGATCATGGGACGCCAGATCAAAGGCTTTTTTAAAGTCCAGATATATGATGTCAATCTCTTCTCCCTTGTCCAGGTGATATGTCATCTGTGCTGGGGGATGAGTTTAGATAGCCCTTGAGGTCTTTTTCCAAATCATGATGGTATAACACAGCAGTCACTAAGACGCAGGGTTTTTCTCCTCAGGATTCTCAGTTCCATTTTCTCCCTTCTCTCCTTGAATTGGAGGAAATTTGGGATCAGTGACCCAAGCAGCCCCTAATTAGGGTAACTGTTATGGAGACTATATCAAATCTTCTCCTTCGCTGTATGTACTTTTCTAGATGACATACTGTAGCTTAGCCTACTCCCTAGGCTGTACCAGCAAGAGTACACTAACTCACTGCCAAAACTTCATTGCTTAGTGCCAAAATTGAAAACCAAGGGGAATTGATTAAAATGATTTTTGGTCAGCAAACTTCCTGTATGTTGATACGTGTACATATGAGTAGAAGCATGTGGGTGGTTTTAGGAAAAAAAGGTCACTCGCATGCTTAATTACTGAATGCAAAGAGAAAACTCTCAAAGCCTGGTGGTGTTTAACACCGCTTCAGTGTTTTCTTTGGAAAGGAACATTATTTTAAATTTAGGCCATTTTCTGTCTTTTCTATTAGTAGTGCTAGGATTATTTTTCGCCTTCTGTGCTCTGGAGTTTTTCAGAGACTCAACAATGCATTGGCTTGACCAGCTTGTTTGGATTACAAAAGGTTATTGTCTCTGGGACTGTCATCATGCAGTGGCCTTTTTTTTTTTCCTGTGAAGTTTCCACATGGCTTTGCCTCAGCAACCCACAGTGGTAGCAGAGCTGCCAAGCTTCCCCATAGCATTAGGACAATCATTGATCCAGCGATGCACATTGTATCACTAGTCTAAGGCTGCCTCTAATTGCTTCGAGACCAACCTTTCTCAACCCCCTGCCTTTCCCTCCCCCCCCCCCCCCCCCCAAAGCCCCCATTTCTAATTCTCTTCTGTGCCCAGTGTGTTCAGATTTTGTGCCAGAAATTCAACTGTAGTTGAGGTGGTAGCTTTATGTAAGCCGCTAGCCCTCCCCCTTCACACACATTGTGTTGATCAACCATTGTGGAATACGTACTGTAACTGGCACTGTATCTTAAGAGCTCTGTCTCCGGCTGAACAAGCCTCTGAGCTGTCTCAAGTTGTAATTTGCTGGCAGACATCTGTGTTACTAAGTTGAGGTTTTAGGTTAAACTTTATCATGTAGAGGCTGTGTCTAATGTTTTGCCACATTCTGCACATCTGTCTAATGAGAAAGCAGAATATAGGGTATTTATTCACTCTGTAGATGTATAGTTTTGCAGCTGGCAATATTGAAGGAGAGTGGCTAAACCGAGGTAGGAATGCATTAAAATGCAAGATCAATAGATGCACTAGTGTATTGGGGGTATTTAGATTAAAATATTCAGCTCTGTGTTCATTTTCAGCAATTGTAAAGCTGATGTCTTCCGTCTTTCTCTTTTAAAGCAAGATGTGGCTTTTAACTATTTCTTTAGGGACAGTGAGTGAAATCCACTGTTAACATTTTCTGGTTTTCTTAGTGGACGTATATTGCAAAACTTTTCTGTGACTAATAACCTTGACTCTCGCAGCCATCTTTCTGCAGTGTGCTTCACTGTTGTCTGATTCTTAAATGCCCTCCTGTGACAAGGGCAGTCCTTCTTCCAGCCGTGTCGCAGGAATCCTTCAGGTGGTGCTTTCAGCCAGAGGACAACAATTCCGCGTCATGGCAGCTTGTGAGATTTTGCAATCATTTTTGTTCTGTGCTGGAAGAAAAACCAAACATCTCAAACATTGTTAGGAAGATGGAATTGTCAAAATGTCTGTTTTCTGATCCAAACCTGAGCTTTTCAGCGTTCTGTCAGAAACAACCAGGAGTGCTGAACCCCAAATCCTTCCCAGCAAACCCCGGTCAGCACTCATCTATTGATTCAGACTGTTTTGCCTTTAAGAAATGTCGTTTTTCTGGGATACGTGATAGGTTCATCTAGCCCCCTATCCTGTCTCTCACAGAGGCAGAATATAGATACTGTGGGAAGAAGCTTCCAGAATTCAGACAGAATTGCATTTTATTAAAAAAAAAAGATGATGACTGATGACCAGCTCTAATTCCACCTATCTGCAAGGGGCTAAAAGCTAGGAATACCCCAAATTTAGGAGTAGTAGGCACAATCTAAGCATGCTGTTCTTAATGATGCAGCTACTACCAAATCTGTTCGCTCTGGTGAGATGGCGGTTGTATATAAGTAACCACCCAATGGTTGGCATATTTTTGGGAGTCGTCTCTGTGAGGTTTATTGTAAACCCAAACAAGTCTGGTGTCTTGTGGCTAATGCTAAACAAAAAACAGTTTATTCTAGAGTCAGTTTTGTCCACCTCCTGGAAGGTTGCCAACACATTTTGTACTCTCTCTTTCCTTTCAAATAGGGGAGGTCTTTCAGCTTCTGAAAGCATCTGATTTAAAACCCCCTTCATTTCAAGTTCATTTTATTTTATTTGGGATGGACGACTTCTGCTTTTGTTGTGCAGCCCATTCTGGAGTCTGGTTCAGACTCCTTCGCACAAAAATAGGGTTTCGTTAGTCACTTAAAGGGAACCCAGAATACCTCCTAAAGAGCCAAGGTACGTGTTTTGCTTGGTAACATGCAAATTGATTTGAACAAATATTGTCAGTATGGCCACTACCTTATTCTTTATTGCTCTGTTCAGTGTCCTTTGACAGTGCATTCAGGTAGCCTGACAGAGAAGTGGATAAGCAGATTGAGAAATGTCACAGAATGCTTTATGAAGCGGACGCCAGCACTGCACCCCCGTTTAATATAAATTGATTTATTGAATCAAGCACAGAAGCCCTGTTACAGAAACCTCAGGCTATATCCTCTAGAGAACCACCTAATAAAACAGCCCCAACTGACACTCCTTATTAGCTTTTCCACGGATCCCAAGGCAGTATTTAAAGTGGCAGTGTCCCCTCTTGTAGGCCTGAATTTATCTGTTGGCCATTGCCTATGGGTCTAATTAGCTTAGTATTATTAGTCTTATTCAGATAAGCTGCATTTCCTAACAGCTTGACTCCAACTTGTAAAAAAGTAATTGGGAGTCTTGCAAACCCTGTGCCTTCACCTGCTTGATTACACCTTTTAGCCAAATTCACACACTTTACAAAGAGTCATC
Source organism: Alligator sinensis (assembly GCF_000455745.1). Classification (NCBI taxonomy): domain Eukaryota; kingdom Metazoa; phylum Chordata; order Crocodylia; family Alligatoridae; genus Alligator; species Alligator sinensis. The sequence continues at coordinate 374,401 of NW_005841928.1, forward strand.
TTTTTATTATTATTTAATGGGGCTTTTTTGTCTAGTGAAATCTTTTGTGCTTCCTCAGTTAAAATCCTGCCTGTATCGTTGTGCCTTAGATGTCAGCCATATCCTTTGTAGACTCGCCAGGGAGAGATCAAATTTTAATTTCATAATTACTTCACAAGAAAGCAGCCTTTCCTCAGTCATGCCTGGTATTAATTTCCTCCCAGTGACTTACATTTTCATAATTTAATGTTTATGGGCCACCTTGGCAGCATTAGGTCTTTCTAGAGAAGAAAGGATAGGATGTTTGTTTTTTTTCAGCAGAAACCATAGTCTCCGCATCTAATAGCAAACTGAGTAAATGGGGGAAAAATCCAGCAAAGCAAGATATCTGGAAGAGGGGCGGGACAGTAGCTCTTTCATGTGCACGACCAAGGCAGCTCATTGGATTGTGCCTTGGGTGTCATTACACAGCACAGCCCTGTAATGATAAATAGTTGTTTGCAATGAGCATGTTCTGCATCTTTTCAAGATTTGCAGTTCAAGCTGCAGGAACGGCAGGGGACGAAAACTGACCTGCTGTGTACAGCATCCTGTGTCACATCTCCTGACAGTGATGAATAGCTCTGCTTTCCCCAAGTGTACGCATGCCATAGAAACTAAGCCAGTGTCTTTGGGGCAGGATAAAACAAAACAGAAAAGTAACAGCTGCGGCTGCATCAAAAAGGACAAAACTAAACCTGAAGTAGAGCCGGTTAGAAATTTTTGGATGTAACAAGTTGGTTTCACTGCTGCTAGTCAGCGGTGGGCAGTAGTGAAACTGAGAAGAATGTGGTCTGTTTCAGTCAACATCTGTTCAAAGCATTTCATTGCAGAAACACAGGTTTTCAGTGTTTCCAAAATGAAATATTGTGGGATTTTAGTTCCATGAGAAATGGAGAAGGGGCAGCCTCATCTCTATTTGGGATGGTTTTGAGGTTTTTTTTTGCAGAGCGGAGGGGGGGCTAGAATTCATAAATTGCCATTTATGGAAATTATTAATGGAAGGGCAATTTTGCTGTTTGATATAGACCCTAAAGAGTGGTTCTCAACTTTTTTAGTTTGGAGGCACCCTCCATAACTTCTGTTGAAGTTGCACCCTCTTTGAAAAAAGCAAATATATATATTAGTGTTTAGTTCCTTGCAGAGGGGCCAGGCAGTAGCAGCAGGGCAGTGGCCGGGCAGGGAGGAGCCTGAGCCCATACTTACGTTCTCACACCTGCTTATCTCCTTGCATTTCGTGACACCCTTCACGAGATCTCGTGGTGCCCTGGTTGAGAATTACTCCTCTAGAAGTTCAGCATGTTTTGTGTGATGGACCCCTCTTTTTATGGAGAACCCAGTATAGTGTCTCTTAACCATCACAGATATTTTTATATAAAAATCTTTTCTTTACTTTGGATTGTTTGTTCCTGCCATCTTCCCTTCCCCCAAGCTTCACCACACTGTGCACGCTTCTTAAAGTTCTTTCTGCGTCTCTTTAACACCTTCCATGTTAGGCTTTCATCGTATTTGTCCACATTAATTTAGCCTCATCTCCTGTTCAGTAAGCCAAGGTTGAGGAAACTGAGATGATCTGAGATTGTAGCTAACTTCTAAAAGGGTGCTTAAAGTCAGACACTAGTATCCCATATTTGCAGATCAAGCTAGGACAGTGATATGATTATAGTACCTAAGCCTGCCTGTAACTTTAAGCACATACTTAAACACTTTGCTGAATCTGTTGTTGACTTTTTTTTTATTTGGCGGTTTTGTCTCTTAGCTGCATTAGACTCTCTCTTCACCCCTTTGAAGGCTTGGTAATAAGCAGCTGTTCATTCTGGTTCCACAGTAGTAATAAAAATAGCTAGCCAATTCTTAAAATTAGTGACTTTAGCTCCTTTTAGTCAAAAGATTAGTTCCAACCTATTGTTCACCTCCTACCTCTCAACAGGTGAAAAAAGGATCATTTCTAGTCAGTTTTGTGTTACTCTAAGATTAAAACTCAACTTTCCATTGATATGAACTGGGAATAGCAGCGACCAAAAAGTAGCAGAGTAGTACTAAGAACAACTTCTATCCTCAAGCCTGTCTTGAAGGGATGCCCTCTATTCCCGGTTTTATTGCAAAACGACAGATTTCTGAAGTTGTTGTTCATTCTTTATGCTCCACGCAAGCAGCTTATGAAGTTGTTTCAAATTCTTGCCCCTGGACAACATAGCCTATGCCATCCTTCAGTTGATTTCCTCAGATTTGTATTTGACTTTTCAGTGAAGAAACTTACAATTCACTTCGGCAGTTTTACAAGGGGCAACGTAGAAAAGTAAAGAACAGGACTAGTATAAAGTGTGTACTGTCATGTCTTCTATGCTGATCCTTTGAGGCTGGAGAACTGTCATGATCACTGTCTCTTATTTGTGCACAAGCATGTGAATGCACCACCTTTCATGGGCAGTAAATCCTTTAAATCACCTTTGCTGTAATGGAAACATTTTTAATGTTGAGCGTCTTGCTTTGACAAGTTTGTGTAATGCAGATTTTAAAACATATGTAGAAGAAAATTTTAGAAAACTAACAAACATTCTAGGCTTTGGGCTCTTGCATCCATATTTAGCCATCTACCATATTTACTTGAATCCAAGATGACACTGAATTTAAGATGACTCACCTTATAATTAGATTCTATAAATGGAATATTTATAAATTTGTTATAATTTCACACATATAGAGTCTAATTATTGGAAGGTCATTTTTAGCTCATCCCTCCAGACTGCTGCAGGGGGACTGGCAGTATGTGGGGGGGAGGGTCAAGCAGCCTGCCTCCTGCTTATCCCCCTGCAGCCTCAGGTCCCCCCTTTGCCCTCCACCTTTGCTCCCCTTTCTACCCCTTCCCCTCTCATCTTCTGCTTCCCCCACACTCTTCCCCCACAGCCTCTGCTCCCCTACTACCTTTGGGGTCCTCTCTCCCTTCCCCACTCCCCTACCCGGCCTCTGCTCCACACCCCCGTACCATTGCTCCATGCTGGCAGGATCTGTCCCCATTCCATCCTGGCACATGGAGCACAGCCCTCACCCAGCCCCCGTAGCAGAGAGAGGGGAAAGAAGCTGCAGGGGAAGAGGGCAGGGTGCAGAGGCAGCAGCGGGGGGCGGGGGATGGGAGATGTGAGAGTACAGGGATAACAGGCAGCAGCTAAAGCTACAGCCCTAACCCTGGATAGGGTCTGAAGCCCAAACCATACTAGCTGGCCCACCG
>NW_005841928.1:377678-384833 GCF_000455745.1 Alligator sinensis
CCCCCGGCTCCCTTCCCCCCATTGCCCTCATACTTGATTCTGAGATGAGGGGTTCCCCGCCCCCATGTTAAATGGGGAAGAGAACGTCATCTTTAGAATCAAGTAAATACGGTAACCATTGTTCAGAATTCAGCACCCCAAGCCCCTCGTTTACCTTAGCAGGAGCTCCTGACCTCAGCAATTTTGAAAATCAGGGTTTTTCAATGTGGACGTAGTGTCTGAGCTGCAGGCTCCTGTTTGTTTTTTTTAATCTTGGACTTTATGCATGAAATAGAATATGCATATGTCTGAAAAGAAACTTCTAGATTTAAACCTTGCTTTGCAGCATCCTTATCAGTACAGAGGAAATTTGGTCCATAGACTACTGGGTTCATGATATTGAACAATTTCTTGCTGATTTTTGCAGTGTGCTTAAAACAGATTCCAGTTAGCATGTGAGTAACATCATCTAGGTCCTGGTTCCTTTTAGTTCTGGCACTGCTTTTGGCTCCTGATGCAGGTTGGCCCTGTTTTTCAAAATGTTGATACTGAATCCAAATGTAACTGTGGGTGGTACATATGTTGAGCCTTTACTGAGTAGTTTTGGATTGCCAGTCTTTTGCAATCATATAAAAAAACCCCCAAGAAATCAAGTAAAATAAAAGGCAGCTAGCCCCATCTGCATGCATACCACCATTCTCCCCTCCCTTTTTGCTTTTCCTTTTTGAAAACATTTTAATGTGATGGGGGCATCGGCAGGCTTTAAAGAGGCTCAGAGCAGTAAGCAATATTACAGTTTCACTTTTACTATCTCTTTTGTCATGCTCTGGTGGCCATTGAGTCTTTCTGGAGCACTGATCAGAAAATAACGCAGAAACCGAAGGGCTGTAACCAAACTCTGCATATTGTTTTGTTATCAGGGGGGCTAAGTTGAATTGCCTGCTTGTCTTGAAGAGGGATTATGCTAGCAGCTTTTATAAACCAAGAGGTTCTTTCACTTCTGGGCATGTATGTTTTTATACCTATCACAATATAGGATCTGTATATATAGCACAATCTCTATAAACAACACAGGTAGGCATAAATGCAATTTTATTATGTGAAGTCAAGTGAAATAGTCCAGAAGGTTGTAGCTTGGGTGAAATGTACATATGCACAAAGTACAGGAGGTTTTGCACAGTAGGAACTTCACAGCTTCCTTCCTCTTCCCCAATGGAATCGTTGAGTTGCTAGCTGAAAAACTGTCCTTTACCATTCTCCTGCAGGAAACCACATACTCATATATTATTAATTCTGTTTGGCTAGTGGTGTAGGGCTTAGGTACTTGTCAAGAGAGTCTCATGTTGCTTCTCAATATATGAGTGCCATTTCTACTGTGAAGGTTAAAATTCTAACCACTTTATGCATCAACAAAAATACGCTTGAGATGAGTCTTGATGAGATGAGTCTTGATGCCCACATTTCGAGAAGCTGCAGAACAAATAACTTGAGCCTTGTGGGTCTTAAACTCTTAGTTGCTCCCCTCAGGGTCACAAAGCCGCCATTTTCCATTCCTGATCTTTGAATGAAGCAAGTTTGCTTCACCACTTCCAACTTGGCCTCTTCTGTCATCAGAGACCCCATAAAACATTGTGCCAGTCCTGCTGGCTGTCTTGGGGTGTGAGGGAACATTTCTGAAAAATATTTAAACAAAGTTGATTAGTTTTCTTCTTTAAGTACTAATGGTGTCTCTTGGGCTGTCCCTGGAGGCATAAAAACTAGGTTAGGATTTTCTAGCGTCATTTAGATCCACATAATATGGAATCAAATTAAGTCCTTTTTTGCCTAGGATCAGAGTACAACTGCCTCAACCTCCCCATGGTTGGGGATGTTTCATTAGGGCTCCCTGCATCATAGGTCCAGTTGAGGGTGGTGACATTTACCTTCAGCATAGCAGCCAGGAAAGGTGAATTGGTGAAGGAGGCAGAATCTTTTTGATGAGAACGAGGGAGGCAGCAAGAAGGACACTTATGACTCGCATCCTTTCTTGGGGAGCTACACGCTGCTCCATGTTCAGGGTCCATTTTTCCCCCATAGATCTGGATCTGCTTCTGATCTCCCACAAGAAGATGCCACTTGAAAGTTGTCTCTACAGTATCCATTGAGGAGCCCTTCATAGCATTTTTCCACTATAATTTCATATAAGTTTTCCCTTTTGTGCTTCCCTATACCTCCTCTTCAAGCCCCCTCTGTTGATGTATTCCAATGTGGTAACCCTACTCGCAAGAGGAAGTCTGCCAGTCATATCTTTGTAGAGTGGCAGCCTTGGTCCTTTATGCTTTTTCTTTGAGAGATCCTTTCTGTGGCCAGTGACTCCCAGTGATGCTGCTAGTGTTTCTTCTTGAGTCTGTGTTCTGCACAACAGACTTTATTACAGCCATCAAGCAACTAGCATTTCTTTCTGTTAGGCTTGATGTGCTAAGATGATTTGATATGTCTCATAAAAGAAATCTCAGTTTTTGATTATTTGAGATGCAAATAGACTAATTTTTTTAATGGACAGTTATTTTGTCCTCGAGAAGGTAGAAGGCAATCATTCCAAGAAATCATTCTTCAAGTATATATTAACTTTCGCTCAAAGCATAATAAAGATTCAGTTTTGCTAGCTACCTAAGTTGCAACTCCCAGTTGCAAACCATATGGGCTTTTTTCTTTGTCTGTAGTAAAAATGCATCCTGCAACTATAGAAGCTACTCGCCATCACCTTCCCAGAATATGGAGGCTTTTATTGTACAGTAGACTTAATCTGCTTTGGGAGCTGCATTTCAGTGTACAAGATAACTAATAGACAATTGTTTGGGTTTTTTTAAATAAAATATTTTTACTCTCTGCCTATGAAACAAAAGCCAATTATAAATGCTGATTTTTGACTCTATCTGGCAAAGCAAAGAAATGTCAAGATAAGGCTTAAATTTCATGCCTGTATGGCTGGCTGCCTCTTAATCATGACTTACCACGTTGTGCCCAGGTAATGCAGCACATAAAGTATGCAATGCAAGACTGCACTGATCCCAGTTCTGTGCAATATTTCAGTGAGGCAGGGGGAGTTGAATTACAGCTGGGTTTCAATATAGGATTGCAGCCTTAATTTTTAATTTCCTAGCTTCTGCTGGTTTGTGTCACAACCTTAATGTTGTTTAAACCTAATTGAATTTGATTCCCATGCGTTCAAACAGCCAGTCCAGCTCCCGAGCTGAACATCAGGTGTTGAGGCTCTGGCTGAACCTGACAAGAGGGTGCACTGCTGTGCATTCCCTTCTCACACTTGTCCATTCCAGTTCAGTGATGAATCCTGATTTGTTCTCTCAGGTGATGACTGTCATATTACCCAAAGGGTCATTGGGGAGGGGAGGAAACAGCAAACTGGAGAAGGGACAGACATTTATGTGTGTAAAAACAGGAGGGGGAGGTGCAACCTACTGTCTTTTGGGGGACTGTATGCCCAAACCCTGGTAGTGCCCTATCACCCTGTCCTGCATGCAAGTTGTGCAGTGCAAAATTATTCTTAAGCTAAAGCTTTGTGTTACCTTTTTACCCCATCAGTGTCAAAAATCAGGTGTGTAAAAGGTAGCAGACATGCAAAAACACAAGCAGGGCCTAAGCCCACCTTCTCCTCTCTCAGCAATTTCAGAGCTGTTGTGAAACACAATTTCTGGCAATCTTCAGTGTTACAGCCAAGATCAAGTGAGCACTAAATATCCTTCTGAAACTCTTCACAATGCAAACCTTGCTTTGGTATAAACAGCTTGTGAAGGTGAGAACAGGATCCAAGAGCTGGTTCACACATCAGCCCTCTACAATCTCTGCTCTTTCTCAGTTTCAGATTAATAATTTGAATCCAATCATTGCTTTGTATGGCGCTGTATTTATTCTTATATGGTTAATGCCATGACCAATAATATATCAGCTATGCCAGTACATGTGCCTAATTAGGATGTTGTTCCAATTTACTCTCTTAATAGAAACAAGATTGGCTTGGTAAATACTTTGTTTTTTACATTCACTTTTCTTTCGGTCAAATAGCACAATTCTGTAGGGACAAATGTCTCCATGGGGAAAAAAGCAAATTGACAGCTTGATGCAAAGATGGGAGTCTCTGGGAAAAATAATAATAAAAAGAAACACGGCTGTGTGTGTCGGGGCATTGGGTCACTAATTGAGTGCAAGCTTTAAAAAAATGTTGTTTATCCCCCCCCCACAGGGCATACAAGACCATTGAGGAAGATGACTTGAAGTTTCCTCTTATATATGGAGAAGGCAAGAAGGTGGGCATGTGTGCTTTCTTCGAACTGAAGGGATAAAGAACGCAATGCTGTTTACCACTCAGTTTAGCCTGTGGCAATTCAGTGTTTTCCACTCAGTATCTCTTTATTTTATCGTTTTGACAGCTTGAAAGAATATTGCGTCTGTCACAAATCAGTCTCTGCTGTCAGTGTTGCAGGGGCAGTGCAGTATATTAAAAAGCAGTTTTATAATAAACTTAGTCATTTGCTGCTCAATTTGATTTTGTTTTCTTACACCCAGCTTTGTAAGAAGATTATTTTGTACTGTCGTAAATAATTAGGCCAGAGCCTCTCAGTCAAAAGACTGATTATACATGGAGTTTTTCTGGGTTTAGTTGTAAAAAGTGGATCAGCTGGGCAAAGACAAAATGCATTGTGTTTTCCAAATAAATAGTGTGTGGGAGGGTGTTTAAACCATTTTGCAGTGCACTGAAATCCTAACTTAAGGAAGGGAAGAGGGTACATGGTTAGTGTGATACTTCCCGAAGGGTATCAACTTAGACTGCTGTCACAAGAACACAACATGCAATCTTTCTGCAAAAATGCTTGTGTAAAAGAAAAATGGTAATGCTTTCTGAGTGTCAGTGTCTCCAGTTGCATGATTATGAACAGCAAGATTATTAGTGCTGATTCCAGCAAGCTTAGCTAGACACAGCAATAGGATCAATAGAAGGGCATGGAGGTCTGTTTGCTGATATTGGTATGCTTGCTGTGTTTCTAAACAGCACTTCCCCCCACTTTGGGTTCTTATTTGAATACAAAAATATGCAATCTACAGAACTGTTCTGTTTAAGAGCAGTTCAGATCCGTTTATCTCAGACCAGCTTATCTGGAGGGTTAATTTGGATTTTTTTTTCTTTTTTGTTTTATGCAGCATTTTGCATATGTCGCTTTTTCATTTATTTTCTCTTTGTTTGTGGATTTAGTGTTTTACTATGCAATGCTATTTTGAGTCAGCAGGGTGGCTAGCTGGCATCAGGAGAATAAGGCAGCCCCAAGACCTCCCCTAGCTGGGGGAGCTTAGAGGTATAACAGGTGGGTAGTTGGGAAAGGAAATTTCTTGGGGGAGTGGTTGATGTCCTGGTGGAAAACAATCTAGCTTCAGGGATCAGGGGTCAGGGTGGGAGAGAGGAAGTTTTGGTAAGATTCATCTCCAAAACCTTTGTTGTTCTCAAGAACATCCTTTGGCATTGTGTCAGTAACTTGAATTTGTCCTTTTGGTTCTTGGCTTGCCAAAGGGCACATGTGACAACACTCCAGAGTAAAGAAGTACGTTGTTTCCTTGAGAAGCAGGAGCAGATGCACTCTTAAGACATATTCATTTTGATAACTTGTCTTTGTTTTTAAAACCTTCCTCTCACTGTCCCCTCAGCAACTGCCTTCTTTCCAGGCAGTCAGCGGGATAGGAAATAACATCACTCTAAGAAATAGCTATTTATATATTCAGGTAATGGAGTGATTATTGACTAAACTTCTTGATGTCTGATACAATTTAATATTATTTAGCTTGCTAGCAGAATTTGAGCACTTTGGAGACCTATTAGGACCCTAGAGAGAACACAATCTAAGGTTTAGCCAATACATAATACAGAATAAACAGGCAAATGGGGAAGTTAGGAGACTCAAAAGATGGAAAGTCACTGTGTTGTTCCAGTTAATTTCCCAGTCTTGGAAAGAAGAACGTGAAAAGGAAGGAAGGAAGGTAATTCTTTCAAGCTCCTAACTGTTGTGTAGGAGGGTCACTTTCTTCTCACTGCCAATGCTGTATATTGAGAGCATTTTTATACTAATGCATTTCTGTCATTTCCAGGCTCGAGTTATGGCAACTATTGGGGTAACTAGAGGACTTGGAGACCATGACCTAAAAGTGCACGACTCCAATATCTACATCAAGCCCTTTCTGTCTTCAACTCCTGAGGTAAAGCATCCTTGTCCTTGATATATGATTTATGGGAGAGAGAAAATAAATTCAACTAAGTGCAGTTTGTGCATCCCAAATGTTCTTCCACTCTTGGCGTTATCTGAAGTGTTGGCCTTATCACATGAAAGCTGTATGCGTCCCAAGAAGAAGAGGAAGAAACAACAGGGGTAATATTGTACAGTAAATAATAATGTAATTAACATTCCCATTCTGTGGATGTGTCTATACGTACAATTAGGATGTAGCAGTACACTCCAGCACAGTTCGTGGTGGAGTTTATTGCTCCCAGGTGCAGTGTTTGTACGTGCTCCTGGGACCACAACATGTTGAGCTGGAGCAGAGCAGCCCCTGCTGGCAGGGGTTTCCGGGGGGGTCAGCCTGCCAGCCTGGGGATGCTCTGACCTGGCTCAATGTGCTGCGGAGGGGCTGATTGGGGCATGAGGGTGCTATAGTGTGGGGCTAGCCGGCAGGCAGCTCCTGCACTGCCGTGCTTTCGTGTCACAGCCAGATCCATCACTGTGTTTTGCTGCACATAATTACGCCACTATAGGATAGTACTTGTCACGCAGTAGTATCCTACAGCGGAATTAAGTGTGGCCTTATAGCTCCACACTTGTAGATGGTGATGCTTTACTGCAGAGCTAATTAGTCAGCTCTGCAGTAAAGCATCCCATGTGGACGTGACCTGTTTCACCTAGTGGTGGGTTCTACATATCTCTATCATGGCCCTGATACCTTCTTACCTTCTGTCCCAGTATAGGTTGCTGCTGCTGCATCTTGTCACTGCATAGCAGAACAAGGTAATGCCTGTTTGCCTTGAGCAAGCAGCTGCCCTGGAGAGGAGGGAATATATGATACACAAGATGGTGTAATTTCCATCAGTTAAGTTTTACCCATCCTGGGAAAAGTTACCCAGCTGTAGGGCACTGCACC
>NW_005841928.1:384844-387516 GCF_000455745.1 Alligator sinensis
TAGGGAACTGCACCTTTCCTTTTTGCACCCAGTATAGATCCTGACGTGCATTGGTTGTGTTCAGGTTGATCTTGGAGGAGTTCGGAGTGCATCTGCCTTCAGAGCATGATATAAAACTCACCTCTTTGTATAAGCCTTCCTATATTATTCACATATAAGGAATAGGTCATAAACATTTAGTTTAAAATAGAAAGCAGAAGCAGTGAGCCAACAAGAACTAAGAGAGAAGAGCCTACTGAGGACAGATACAAGCCTAAATTACCAGGGACCAGACTCTGAGATTTCTCTCCCCTCCAGTGGCTGCCAGTAAACTCTCAACAATTGCCAAGATTCAACAATCTGTTTTTGATAGTTGCTCACTTTAATGATGAAAATGCCCTAATAATGATAGCCTGAGAGTGAGAGCAAATATGCTGAAAGTGTTGCTGCTGCTAAAAAAGCAAACAGATACGTTCAGTGGACATACAAGTAATCCGATGTTTAAAGACACCTACGAAGTGATTCTGTACACTTGAAATAAAAATAAATAAATAAATAAATGAGTCCCCTTCATCATTCCCTCTTCTCCATATTATTTCCCTCTCTCTCCCTCTCTCAGAATAAACTATTTCTCACTTTGGATCAAGCTCTGCTATCCTAAGCCAGGCAATCAGCACTTCTGCCCTCATTGCTGTGATGGATTTGTTCAGTGCCAGTATAATGATGCGATTCTCTCTCTTTTTTTTCTGGCACTCTGAGACCTGGCTCTTGCTGTCTGTGCTCTTGCTGTAGTTGTAGTAGAGTGTCTCAGCAGGATCGACCTTGCCAATCACTGCAGTAGCATTTGTTCTATGTGCTATGTGTATATACACTGCATCCTGTAGGCTTTGCTCTGATTTAGGTTTGAATTCCAGCACGGGATGCACACAAGTCATACTCTATCCATATTTCACAAACTCTAAATGCGTTATGAAATTAAAAGAAAAAATGGCCTTGTGTCCATAGTTGCTTTATAACTACATCCAGGAGAAATAGAATTGGTAGGAGGAAATGGAATAAAAATGTAAGGCAGTCTATGAAAAACACATGGCCCCCTTAAATTCTGACTAAGCTGTGCTCAAGTTCATAACCACCCAGCATCTGTACTATAAACCCCTCTCCTTAACCCCTAGTAGTACTGAAGGTTTGTCACCCATGTATGTTGTATGAGGTCAACCCTATCACCCTTCCCCACGTGCCTCACCTCTTTCTGCAGTGTGTTTGGAGTGTGACCACACAGTACTGCCCACAAGTGCAGGGATCTTCCTGTGGTAGTTTCACAGGGTGCCCATATACGTGCTCCAATGAGTTCTAATTAGAACAAGTCTGCTGGAGCTCTAGCATGCTGCAGTGTCACGCGTGTTCAGCGTCCCACATTTCAAAATGGTACTGGGGTGCTTTAACTAAAACTCTCTGAATGAGCTTTAGTTAAAGCGTCTGCAGCCATTTTGAAATGCAGGATGCTGAATACACGTGATGCTGTGGCATTTTAATTAGAGTACCTGTCCTGGAGCTGTTCTCATTAAAACAAACCCCCCCCCCCCCCCCAAGTTTCCTGTTCCTGTCTTCCTGCCTTCTGATGCCACTTCGTTTCTCTATTGCCTGTAAATAGAGACAAGCTCAAAGCAGGCTGGTTAGGGATGACCTCAGGGTAAGCCTTGCATTTGTGTAGATATGCCTTCACATAAAACCTGTTCTAAAGCAACATCTTGTTCTGTAAACTGCGACTTATCATTTGGAAATAAATTAGGCGGATATAGCAGTAATAATACTTGTCCTTTTACATAGCATTTCATCTGTAGATTTTGAATTCCTATATTAAAGGTACTCTTCTGAACAAAGTAGTGGGGTCAAAGCACCTGAATAACTCCAAAATGGAACTCTGTTTTAGGGAAGAAGAAATTGATTGGATCAATAAACAGAACATGATATGTGGATTCAAATATTTGCTGTCCCCATGTTAGGGTCCTCTTTATGGAAGAGGTATCTGGTAATCCAGTAGTTTAGGGCAGGGGTTATCAACTGGGGGTATGTTTACCCCCTAGGGGTACTTAGGCCATAGGGGGTACACGCAGGCAGGCAGGTGGGGACACAGTGTTCCCCAGGGTGCAGTGACAGCGTCTCCCCTGGAGCATTCCCATAGTTTGCTTTTTGCCCAGGGGAGGGGCGCACTGGGTGCTGCCAGCCCCACACAGCACACTGCAGTGCCTCCCCACCCTTCATCTCAGCTTGCTCTCTGTGCTCACTCCCAGGAGCAGGGCTGGGGGGTGAGGGCAGCGGTGCCCCTCTGCAGGCCGCACAGGCACCGCCCAGCTGGTGGGGGGCGGGGGACAGGGCTTTGCACACGGTGGCTGCCGCAGTCGTTACCACCTTGTGCTCGCGCCACTTTTCTATGACCTGTTGCACAGGCGGCTCACAATTGGCCAGGTGCAAGGCCAGTCAGCAGCCTGCAGAGCCACACGTGAAATGGACCATAGGAAAGCGGCATGGGTGCAGCAGTGGCAATGTGGGGCAGTGGGTGGTGGTGACAGCAGCGGCCACCATGTGCAAGCCGCGCCCCCCCCCCCCGGCTGGGTGGCCGGGCGGCACGTGTGGTTCTTAGAGGGGTGCCACTGCCCTTGCCCCCCTGGCCCTGGGAGTGGGAGTGGGCACAG
>NW_005841928.1:387873-422780 GCF_000455745.1 Alligator sinensis
CCCCCCCCCCTTTAAAAATGAGAAAAAATATAAAGGGGTACATGAACTGAAACATTGAGGCAGAAGGGGTACACTTGTTAAAAAAGGTTGAAAACCCCTGGTTTAGGGCTTCTGCTGGTCATCTGCAGTGCGGAAAGACTATTTTTCTTTTCCCCTCATTGGCTTTATTCACTGTTTACTGTAGGTATGGGTGGTGTTGTGTGCATATTTGCATATGTATGTGCACCATCCTCTGAAGAACTAGATAGTGGCTACTTAGCTATTCAGTTGTAGAGGCACACATTTGATAGCAAAATTTGGCTTTTGTTTATAATTAAGACAGCTGGCCACCCATCAGACTGAGTATCCAAGATATAGAGAAGGCAACCATATTCTCATAAAGCCTATGTGAAGATCTTCCTGAAGACTTCGTAGATATGCAGAACAAAACTGCAGGACATTGTGATTCAAATCAGTGTTTAAGAGAGAGCGTTAGGAACTATGGCATTTAAAGGAACAAATAGGCCACATACTTAGAGAAGCACAATTTGATTAAAGAAAGTCAAGGTGGTTTCAGAATACACCTCACCAACTTGGGATTCTTTTAAAGCTTTGAACTGCCAGGGAATAAAAGAAAAATGCAGTAGATGGTCTTACAGAGTGCTTGGAATTTGCAGAAAGCTTTTGAGAAAATGTTCTGCATCACAGGTTAATATGAAAGAGACAGAGCCATGAAATAAATGGAAAGTTGGCAGAGTATACTGGAAATTGGCTAAAGGGCAGGAAACAAAGGGTAGCAGTAAAAAGCTAAAAGGAGATTAATTGGTGAGTGCTGCAGGGAACAGTGTTGGACCTCTTTTTATTATTTACATATAAATTACTTGGAGGAGGGTATTGAAGGAGATTTCCTTGTTTACCAGTGAAACTGCTTTGGATACCATTACACACACAAAAAAAGGAACAATACAATTAAGAAAGGATTTAATTTATTGAAGTAGCTGTGCTGGTCTATAGTTCATGGAGCTGAATATAGAGTATTGCCCCTGTTGGCTGTGTGGTATGGTTTTTATTGGGGCAGGCTTCTTCAGGAACCTCTCGGGTGGCTGCAGCAGCCAGTCAGTTTGCTGTGAACTGTTGTTAAGCCAGAGGGGTTCATGTTGGCAAGTTTGAGCACTTCACAGTTCTGCTGCGGTTCTTTCACAGATGACTATGGGCTTTTGTAAGTGAGTAGATCCTATTATAACGTAAACACAAAACTGTCCTTTTTTATCCTGGATCCAGAGTATTTCTTGGCACACTGAGTCCACAGGGAGCACCAGTACTAGAAGAAACTACTCATTAAAGAGTTCTATTGTATAACAGGCTGCAAAACCCCTAGCCAGAGAGGAGGTGTACTTCAGATTTAGCACAGAGCTGCTGCTGCTAAATCTCAACAGATACCCAAGAGCTTCAGTCTTGGTGTTATTCAGTTTGTTTCACCCACCCCGATGAACATTCATGCAAATTGTTTGCTGGCTTTACTTTTAGATTTAAAGTTACAGCACAGATCAGGAAAGAGAGACCATCAGGTAAAGTCCAATTGATGGACTTAATAGATGGTTATTGTAGAAGAATGGTTGATTGATTGCCTAAGTGCAGGGAGGAAGCTGGGAGCTCCTAGGGAGTGAAAGGAAGCAAGGTGATGTGTGACGTATTTTGGAGGGGACCAAGTGGTTTGCCTGAGGCATTGAGAGAAGACTGGGATTCTCATGGGTGCTCTTAATAAGGGTAGTTGTAGAAGAGGGCAGATGACTGGCAAGAGAATATATACAGCTTGTGAAATTATTGGGGAAGAAGAAATTGGGACAGTTGAGGGCAGCAGTAGGGTTGATGGGAACTCCATGTAAGAGCATGAGAAAGTCATCAAACTTCTGGGGAGCTGCTAGGTAAAGGAGAAACATGGTTGAAAAAGTGATGTAGGTTGAGGAAACAACCACCTAGACAGGCTTTGTGTGCAGTGTGAATGGCAGCATGAGCCACAAGAGAGTCTGGATTGTGGAAATGGCTTTTGTTCAGGCTGTGTGATGGCCTTGCCAACCACTCAGCTATGTTCATAGATTCATAGATTGTAGACTTGGAAAGGACCCCGAAGGATCACCGTGTCCGACCCCCAAGGCAGGAAACAGGACCAAGGTCAGATGACCCCAGCCAGGCGCCTATCTAGCCTCCTCTTGAAGACCTCCAAGATTCTGGCCACCCTTACTGTGAAAAATTTCTTCCTAATATCTAACCTGAATCTATTCTCCACTAGTTTGTATCTGTTATTCCTAGTTACTCCTAAGGGTGCCCTGGTAAATAGTGCATCTCCAATTCTCTGTTGTCCTCCCTTGATAAACTTACAGGCTGCTACAAGGTCTCGCCTCAGACATCTCTTGTGAAGGCTGAAGAGATCCAGGTCCCTTAACCTCTCCTCATAGGGTTTTGCACAGAGGCCACTAATCATACGAGTGTCCATTTTCTGGACCCTCTCCAGATTCTCCGCATCCCTCTTGAAGCGCGGCGCCCAAAACTGGACACAGTACTCCAACTGCGGCCTGACCAATGCCGCATAGAGGGGGAGCGTCACCTCCCTTGATCTGTTGCTCATGCATCTGTTAATGCACAATAAGGTGCGATTGGCTTTATTGATGGCTTCATTACACTGCTGGCTCATGTTCATTTTGGAGTCAACTATGACTCCAAGATCCCTTTCAGCTGCTGAGCTGCAGAGGAGGTCATCCCCCAACCTGTAGGTGTGCTGGGGATTCCTCCTCCCTAGGTGGAGTACCTTGCATTTGTCTTTGTTGAATTGCATCCTGTTTCATTCTGCCCATTGATCCAACCTGTCCAGATCAGCCTGTATCCGCTCCCTGCCCTCCGGTGTGTTAACTTGCCCCATAACTTGGTGTCATCTGCAAACTTGGAGAGGGTGCTCTCCACACCCTCATCCAAATCGTTGATGAAGATATTAAATAACACTGGTCCAAGGACCGAACCCTGCGGGCCCCCACTGCCCCCCTCCCTCCTGGCTGAGAATGACCCGTCCACCACCACTCTCTGGGTGCGGTCCCTAAGCCAGTTGGTCACCCACCTGACTGTGTTAGTGTCCACTCCACAGCCTGCTAGCTTCCTTATGAGAATAGGATGCGAAACTGTATTGAAGGCCTTCTTAAAGTCCAGGTAGATGATATCTGCCTCAGCTCCTGTGTCAAGGCAGTGTGTGACCTTGTTGTAAAAGGCTATAAATTTTGTCAGGCAGGATCTACCTGTGACAAACCCATGCTGGTTTCCTTTCAGCATCATTTCCCCTGCTGGGCCTTCACAAATGCACTCTTCAATGATTTTTTTCCCCAAGGATAGAGGTAAGACTGACTGGCCTAAAGTTACCCGGCTCACCCTTCTCCCCTTCTTAAAAATGGGCACCACATTGGCCCTTTTCCGTCCTCAGGGATAGATACTGTACATGTTATCTGTACAGTATCCATTTGCACACAAGCGGTGTGGCCGTAACATAGATTTCATAGACATTAGGAGTGGGAAGGGACCTCCCGAGATCAAGTCCAGCCCCTCTGCCATGGGCAGAAAGTCAACTGGGATCAAATGTTTCCATCAAGATAAACATCCAAATACCTTTTGAATGAGTCCAGAGCAGGGGGGAGTCTGTTCCAGACGCTGGACACTCGAACAGTAAAGAAGTTTTTCCTTATGATCGGTCTAAATCAGCTTTCCATGAGTTTGTGGCAGTTAGACATTGTTATCCTTTGCGGGGCCCTGGTAAACAACTTTTGTCCCAGATCCTGATGTACCTCCCTTATATACTTATAGGCTGCTACCAAGTCCCCCCTGAGCCTTCTCTTCTCCACACTGAAGAGTCCCATGTCCCTTAGCCTCTCCTCATAAGGCTTGCTCTCTTGGCCTTTGATCATACAGGTGGCTCTCCTCTGGATTCTCTTGTACTTATCCACATCCCTCCTGAAGTGGGGGACCCAGAACTGGATGCAGTACTTCAGCTGTGGCCTCATTAAGGCTGAGTATAGCAGGAGGATAATGTCCCTGGTTTTGTTTGAGATGCATTGGTGGATGCATGCCAGAGTTTGATTTGCTTTGCTGGCCACAGCATTGCATTGCTGGCTCACGTTCATCTTGTGGTCAATCAAGACCCCAAGTCTCTTTTGGTTGTGGTGCTAGCAAGCGTAGCACTGATGAACCTGTAAGTATGATGCTGGTTTTTTCTCCCAAGGTGGAGCACCCTGCGCTTCTCTACATTGAATGCCACTGGGATTTGGTCTGCCCACCTTGTGAGCATGTCCAGCTCAGCCTGTATCCCCAGCCTGTCTTCCAGTGTGGCCACCTTCCCCCATAGTTTAGTGTTGTCTGCAAACTTTGCCAGTCTGCATCTGATGCCCGAATCCAGACCATTAATGAAGATGTAGAAGAGTACTGGCCCAAGTACCGAGCCCTGTGGCACTCTACTGGTAACTCTGTGCTGCATAGATTTGTTCCCATCAACTAGTACCTTTTGGGTCCGACCCCGGAGCCAGTTCCCCAGCCATTGGACCGTGAGATGGTCAAGGCTGCAGTTCCCCTGCATAACTGTGAGGACATCATGGGAAACCAAACCAAAGGCTTTCTTGAAATCCAGATATATAGGATCAACCTTATCTCCCTTGTCCAGAAAATGCATCGCCTGGCCATAGAAGGAGATGAAGTTGGTCAGGCAAGACCTTCCAGTAATAAAACCATGTTGGCTGGCATTCAGAGGGTTGCCTTCTGTTAACCTGTTGCTGATGGATCCCTTGATTTTTCTTTAAGCTCTTTCCCGGGATGGATGATAGACTGATTACAGACTGATAGGCCTGTAATTCCCTGGCGCTTCATTTAAACTTCATTGCTAGTTAATTTCCTGAATCATGGTGAGTGTAAGGTCAGCCAGTGGAGGATGGCTTGGAAGTTTGAGACAAATGACCTGTAAGTTGGAGATAAGCAGTTTTCAGCCATATAAAATGCACAGAATGTCTTTTTTTTTTTTTAAATTAAAATACCTTCCCATCATTGTACTGAAATCTACATTGCTGTATATTTTTCATCCTTTCATGTGCTAGATCAGTTGCAGTTTTGATAGGATTGTGCTCTGGTGGAGAACACAAGTGTAGGCTCCAGTTCTGTTCTCAGTGAAGCCAGGAGTTTTGCTATCAACTCTAGTAGGAATACAGTCGAACCTATCCTGTCTTTTCCCAGTGCTACCAAAAAGGCATGTGTTGATTAATTTGAACTTTCTTTGCATAGGTGAGGGAGAGAGGGCAGAGATGTATTTAAAAAACAAGTGTGCTTATTTAGACATTTTTAATTTTTATTCTGAATGATTTGTTGCTGAATGGATAGTAGTTTATTGTTATCTTCTCAGTAGCTTATTTTACTATGTGCGTCAGTGTTGCTGATGTCCAGGGGATCTGACCAAAATGTGCCTTTGTATGCCAGCTGCCAATTTGATCAAAACACTGATGAACTGAACCAGTGGCTTTGAGATGAAAGCATGAGCTGTTATACCTAGAGCAAAAAAGCTAAGCATCCATAACCGGAGGGAGGGGACCTGTATTACTAGTAGACATAAATCATATGCTAAAGAGAGATAAGTAATTTGGCTTTGTCTTTAGCTGATTCTCTCCAAAGCCCTATTTTGGACACACCTTAAATAATGGAGGAAAGGTGGTATTTTACAAACGACTGTCTTTCTTTTGAGTGAAAAGCAAAATGGTGAGGATTAGCACTGCGATCTAGATGATTGTTTCTCCTATATTGGTTGCAGTCCCATAAAATCGTAATTACATTAAAAGGTCCGAGCAGTTTATGTGCATTTCCTGCTCCATATCCCTTGAGAGGAGAGCATGCTGGGAGAGAGTAAAACAACTTTGTCGTCTAGCTGTGCCAAGTACATGTCCCAGCAAATTTGCAGAGTACTGCTGCGGTTACTGAAGCACAAGGATGAAGCAGGATGTGTGACCAGGTGCACTCTTTCAAGATTTTAATACAGATCATCATTTCCTCTCGTCTTCCTTGCCAAGGCGGTCACGCTTCTTTCTCATTACAGTCATTGCTGGGGTAATTAAAGTGCTCTGCGAGGGGTTCAGGCGGACTCCAAGTTTTAGTTTGGGAATTCAAGCAGCAGGCAGTTTGACAGTTGGAATGCAGCACTGGCTGGAAGACGACTTGCATCCAACAAGACTCATTTCAGAAACTTATGGGCTGACTCAGTTAACCCCTTCAATCCCACCTTTTAGACAGGTCAGGCAAGGAGGTGGTACTGGAAGCTTTTTTAAAGGCAGATGTCACAGGCTTCAAGAGCAAGGTTTTGGTGATATCTTTTAGTGGATGAACCATATATTTGGAGTGGTGTTATGCAAGCTTTTCAGCACAAGATACCCTTCCTCAAGCCTGAGGAAGAAGGGGCCTTCCTGGCTACAATATTCAAACCCTAGTACAGACTCAAGGGTCAAGGCTGCAGTCACACTGCCAGACTAACTAACAAAGTCAATGGGCATTTTATGGAAATAGCTTAACCCTATGGCTTGTTTTTACATGGTTCTGCAAACTGGCCCCACTCCAACAAAGCACATAAAATATGCTTAGTTTTTAGTGAGCATCTAAATAGTCCCCTGCTCTTCAACAGGACTACTCACATGCTCAGATTAAAGCACTGCTTTTGGATTGTGGCTGTAGGAAAAACTTTATACTCATACTTTATTCTGCTGGACAAGCACTGCAGAATGTGTGTGGTGTATTTGGCATATTTAATTGGATCAGGGCAAACCGATAAAAGAGCTTACAATGCAAAGCCTATCCATAGACAGAGCTGGGGGAGGAGAAGCTTTGATTGCTTTGATCCTTACTAACAACATAACACAGTGATTGTGGCCTCAGCTCAGGAATGTTTAAGTCCATCCAGGTCCAGGTCAACACTTAAGAATTTGCCAAGTGCTCTACTGAAGTAGGGAATGCTTTCCTGAATCGGGACCCAACAGAGCTCCATCAAGGTGACCTAGTGTGAATGGAGCCTAGCTGCTTCATGTGAGATTTATTTTAATGCCCTTTCCTAGTCTACTAAATCAAGACCACCATCAGCAGGTTTTCATGCATTGAGTTTTTCTTCCTTAATGGAAGTGAATGTCTCCCTGTTTTTTGATTTTAGGTGAAAGTCTATGACCTTCAGCAGTATGAGCATGGACCAGATGATGTGTTGATCTTGGCTACTGATGGACTCTGGGATGTATTATTAAATGAAGAAGTGGCAGAAGCTGTCACCAATTTTCTACCTAACTGTGACCCTGATGGCCCCCACAGGTTTGTGCTTTTATATGACATTTAAAGTTCATATCTAGCAGCAAGAGTTATTTTTTTGTGTGATTTTAATTTTTTTACAGGGAAATATGAAGTAAAAGACCCCTTTCTTATGAGTTCTGGATACTTATCCAAGTTACAAAATACTGGTTTCTAACTTGGACACAGACTGTCAAAGCAGAACATATTAAATATATTTTGAAAATCAGGATAGCTGATATAACAGTAACACATTGGGGAAACTGTCAGAGGGTCTACAGTGTCTTTCTGCATGCTTTTCTCTATTCACTCTACCAATGAGACTTTTTAATACAGAGCATATTGTCTCCAAGGGGTCATGGTTTTCCACTTTCTCTTCTGGATAATCACTTCTGTTTAGAATAACTTTCTCTGAATGAACTTGTCAGCAGTAGTGCCACAGCACCAGCTTCCACAGGAAGAGGTTTTGTTGTAAAGGGTGCTGGGGAGAGAGATTTTGTCCTTTCCTTCCCTAGACATCCTGAACATCACCTCTGTAACGCAGCCATCTGGCACAAAACCAGTGAGGTGGTACCTGTTGTTTTAATATGGGTCTTCTATTCCCATTGATCCACAGACTGTGCCAATAAGTAAGATGATTCCTTCATCACTTAATGGACCATATTATGTTAATACTGAACTTAAGTAGCACTTAACTAACACCTGTGATCAGAAGGACAAGTTGGGCAAAAACAAGGGGTAAAAAGCCCTTGTAACCTGTTCCACTAATAGCAGTCTTAATAACTCTTTCTGCCTTATTTCTCTTCATAGTTTTGGAGAGTGTTTCTTTCCAAAACAGCAGCAGTCTAGTGATACAAAGGCTCCCAGTATAGTGTGATCTTCCTTGATCAAGTAAGTCAGTCTATCTCAGTGCATTGTTTGGTCTGATATTTTAATTCACAACAAAAAGTAAGAAAGACCTTCCATGAAGACATCACCTTGTAGAGAGAAGTAACTTCAGTCTTCAAAGATAATGCATTTAGAATGGAAAATGCTCTTGTTCTGAATTGAGGCCCAGTTACTTTCTCTGATTGGTCACCCCTCTTTCCTGAGTTTGGGTTGCATTTACATTTGGATACAGCAGGGCAAAGAGCTTTTTAATCCTTTTCTCTTTCAAGTTTGTGTAAGGGAGAGAGGCGATTACCCAGCCTCAGAAACAAAATCTGGATTATTTCAGTACCCAAATGAAAACATGCAGCAGTGTATGAGGAATTCATAGAGCTCTCATTACATCAGTCTGGAGATTGCAAATGAGGAAGGGAAAAGGAGCAAATTTGAAAATGCTTGGTGCATTAATGTTTGAGTGGCCATTTTTATAGGCTTATCTCTGTTCTACATGAGGAAAATAAGGTAAATAATAGTGGGTAAAGGCAATCTGACAGCCACTTGGGTTTTAAAGTGACAGCCATTCTGAAGTAAACTGTAAGCAGTATTTTCTTACACTGACACTTACAAACATGGAATATAAAATAGCATTTCAGTGGAAGTGCTAGATTGTGAGGTGAGTGGATGATTAGCATGAAGCTGCAGCTGTAACATTTTGACCTTCACAATCTCCTCTCAGAGAGATGTGGTATAAATGAGTACCTGGGCCTCTTGACCTCGTCATGGCTTGTTAGTCTTTCTGCCCTTTTGAAACTTTTCAGTAAAATAAATTCAGGTCTTATAGGAGGGTCCAGAGTTATGGCATTCTGGAGGCTGCTGGAGAATAGAAGAGGAGCAGCAGTATCTACACACTGTATACATGCACGCATGGTTTATTAAAATAAATGCCCATATATGTGAGAGCAAGTTAGGTATATCCATCCCCACTTTCCTCTAGCCTGTTTGCAATGAGGTACACATGGACCAACCCAAACACTTCAGAAGGCTTTGCTATCACAAAGGTGATGGGTTGTCTATTCTATTAAAAAAAAAAAAAGTAATAGTAGAGGTGTTCTCCCTGGATCTCCAAAACTTAATATACCTGCCCTCTATGCAAATTTTTTCACCCTGCTGTTGCACCCTCTCATCCTTCAGCTTATCCCCAGCGTACTTCCTTTCCCTGCCTTAAAGTTGATTCTGATAGGAGCATCCCGTGGTCGCCCTCCTTCTCTCAACTGCCTCGTATTCTTTAGTAGTACCTGTATCTGAGCAAAGAGTGCCGACCTCCTTACCATACCACCAGGAAAGAACTGGAAAGCAATGAGAGGCAGCAGCCAGCCATTTGGACACCCAAACCCTCATCTTTGAAAAGACTGAAAAGAAGGAATGCTGCAGGGATGAACTGCACGTAGTCTAAAACCATGTACTGACTGGTTTTTTTAGAAACACACACACTGAATATTAGAGGCTCACAGCTTCTAGTTCAACTGCATAGAATCAACTTTTACTAATGACCTTTGGTAGAAAATTAGAGGCTACAGGTATTAATGAATGCTATATCTAGGAAGTAGGTGGGGGACCTTAGCAGATACCCACACCTATTGGAAATGGTGTTGTCAGCAAATGTTAAAGTAGCTGGATTGCAAATCTAGTTTAAAAAAAAAAAGACCAAAAAAAAAAAAAAAAATCCAAAACAAAACCCGAAAGCAAGTCATCTGTTGATGGGAAGATGGTGATTATTTGAGTCTGAAATGATGAGCAGGTAGTGGGTAGAGCTAATCATCCTCCTTCCTAGAGAATTTTCATGAAAGTTTCCTCCCTATTCAAGGGCTTGAAGCAAGTCCTTTTCAACGACTTCTATGAGCAACAGTTTTTCAAGATTGTTGATTTCCTGTTTTGGTATTGCTGATTTTATATTTAAAATCTTTCTCAGCCCAAAACTAATATGAAACTTCCTGAAAACCTTTAATGTGTTGATGAACTACTTTTAAGTGCTGAGGAGGTAGAAGAAAGAGCAGGAGGGAGACACTTAGTGTTAGATTTTAGTAGATTCTAGATGGGGTGTGTGTCTCGTGTGTATGTGCATGTGTATGTGGGCACAGAAGCTGAAACAATGGGACCTGCTTTATGTTGAGTCTGCCTCATAATGCAAATAGTAACAAAGTGCCTGCATATGTAGTGTATAGCCATTGAAACAGGTCTGCTATTTCATGTATTCAGAAGTTGTTATTAAGAACTTAACACATTTCTTGTAATAAGAATGAAGATTCTTTGTTAAATGCCACCATTGATTTTAGCTAAGACAATTGCAAAACGACAAGAAAGGTTATAGACCTTAAAAGGGAAAGTAGATAATCTAAGTTTGATTTGGATTTATTTTCTGCTGGTTTAATTTAGTTGACATTAATGGGATTACTCCTGTGTTACATGAATAGAAGGGCACATCAGAATCTGGTCCTCTGTCTCTCTAAGATGTAGAGCAAACACATTTATCAGTGTTTGACCTGATGAATGGACATTGAATTGAAAGTTAATTTGTTCTTTTAAGTAATTTTGTGCCAGATCATTTAGAGACTTATAAATAGTAGTGGCAAGACATTTCTCCTGCCAGTTTGCGAGAGGTAATTAGAACAGCCTCTCGTACAGTTCACAATGATATTTATGAAAATTATCTCGTAGAATTGCTCTTGCTGCTTGGTTATAAAAATATTTAAAGGGTTTAAAGTATTGTGTGAAATATTTTACATAATTACTTCACAGTAGTCCAAATGAGGTATAACTAATGAATTTACAATTATATAGCTGCCCTGACCGCGAGACTGCCCTCTTTTTCACAACAGGCAGTTAAGGAGAGATCTTATTTGCAAAACGTACATTTAAAAATAATGTTGTGCAGCAAAATTCTGGTTTGGTTGATGAGTTTAATAGCACAGCTCATGGTAAAACAATTCATTTGAATTTAAAATTACTAGGAATGTAGGAAGTATGGCAGACCCATCAGATGTACTGTGGGGCATTTGCATTGTCCTTTGATACCAGCCACATTACAGTAGTTACGAGACTCCATCTTGGATCATTCTATGGTTGTTTAACCCAATAATCTGTCTTGATTAAGATTTAAAAATAAATGCTGTAGAATAAGGCTGCTAACTTCTAAGGGGCTGGTGATCACATGCCCACAGGCTGCACCAGAGCAAGCCAGGGGCCCCTCATCAGATGGCCTTCCCCATCCCAACCGCTGCACTGCAAACCCATGAGGGCATCCCACTGCAGCATCACATTCCCAGGTGGGTGCCTCCTCCCACAGCTTCACTATGTTCTCACGCAACTCTGGGCTCACCCTGAGTTCCCTGAGCCATGCAGTGCCCTGGGGTGGGGATGCGAGCAGGAGCTAGAGGAGGGAGGGGAAGCTTGGAGAATGGCTGCTGTTGCAGCTGGAGCGATGTGGGGAGCAGTGGGCAGGCAGGAGCCGCAGCCCTTTCACTTGTCCCTTGTGAGCTTCATGCAGCCCACAGGCTACCAGTTGAATGCCCCAGCTTTAGCAGAAAAATCAAGCAACTCTGGAGTAGATGTTTATGTACTTTTCATGGGAATATTTTCTGCCTAGAGGGTAAAGTTTGCTTTTTTGTCTTGAAACTAGAGAGCTTATATTCCTCCCAAAAGCCTGGAGATTCTTTTTTTTTTTTATTGCAGCTCTTGTTTTGTTACTCATTAAATGCACAGCTCTTTCTGGAATCCTAAAAATGGGCTCAAGCTGGTAAAAATCAGATCTGTATTCTCAGAATTATAGGGTGGTTCAGATCCAGGCTTTTTATTTACCCCATTACAGAATGGATATCAGAGCCCCTCCCTTTCTGCATGTCAAGGGCTGTAGGTATTCTTCTTTGTAAAAAGTGTTGTCAGAGCATTGTGGGAAAAATATGGCAGACTCATAAAATATTGTGGCCATTC
The DNA here is from genome assembly GCF_000455745.1 of Alligator sinensis. NCBI lineage: Eukaryota > Metazoa > Chordata > Crocodylia > Alligatoridae > Alligator > Alligator sinensis. The sequence goes on from NW_005841928.1 coordinate 400,039, forward strand.
TGCATTTTCTTGTGTACCTGCCATGTCACAGTCGTCACTTGGAATTTCTTCAAAGCCCTATGGCTGAATCTGAACTTACTAAGGGCCTCATTTTTATTTAAATGATCCATTAGAGCACAGTTTCTTCATCTGTATACCATTTGTAATATCCAGCTTTTGAGTTCCAGCAGAGATGTCTTCCTTTATGTAAATACAGAAACCTACAGATTCTCTGTCTTTTGTGACTTGTCATAGCTATATTTTAAGTGGGTAGCGGAAAAGCCCTCATGTGGAAGAGGGGAAAGGAATGCAACAGAGGGTAGTGCACAAGATTTTAGTATGATTGCTTACCAAGGCTTATGCTGTACGTGTCACAAACAAAATGTGATTCCTGTTCCACTATTAAAATATAACGTAGCAAGACAATGAGAAGAGGGAGCACAAGAATAGTGTTAATCAGATGGTGGTATCTCAGCAAGGCTTGGAAAATGGCTTGATGGAATAAGGAAGCTGAGTGTTTAATATCAGACATTAAATGGATGACCTATCTGTAGGGACCTACTCAATTCTTGATTTTGTGGAAATCGCAGAATCAGGCATTGTCCATGAAATCAGGCAACGTCCATGAAATCCATAGGGGGAAAAAAAAACAACTTACTAAAATAAAATGTTTCCTAGTGGGAGCCAGCAGTTCTTGTGGCTGCTGCAGCCCAAACACGCAACCCATTGGTGGAGGGGGATGCCAGTACAAAGGGGAGCTGCAAAGATGGCTGTAGAACCCACTCCTTACTGCTGATCAGTGGAGCTGTATGTAAGGACAGCCCTCTCAGCCAATCAGCAATGAGAGGTGAGGCCACTGGGGCCCCTTGACTAGAGGAATGGGGGGGAATGGGGGCTCACAGTGATAAGCCTGCAAAAATGGTAGCCAGCCCTGTGATCTGCCCACAAAATCAGCCATCTGCTTCCTTGACTTGGGTAGGTCCCTACCTAGCTGGCAATACTTCCTTGTAGGTATCCTGGCAGCAATGGACTTTAAAGTTAAACTTGAATAGCAAGCAGGTGCTGGCCTTGCAGATCACTTCAGGAAGAGTATACCATGTACAACAAAACATGTGAGAGAGTGTATTTTGCCCAACAGCCTTGAACTTAGCTGTTACAATGGCTTCCTGATCTAGCGTAGGCATTGTGGCTCTGTCCTCAGATTTATACTTCAGGTCTCTTTTCATTTTGTTAGAGATTTTGGGTGGTACTTTAGCTTCCCTAAGTTTAGGAGGATAGCAAGCCATGCCATCTGCAAAAAACGTTTCACCCACATTGCAGGGTAGGGCCCCTGCAAGACACAAATGGTAATCTGGTGGCCACGCCAGATGAGAGAGCTGATATTTTTAACAGTTTCTTTGCCTCTGTTTTACTGAACAGGGACCGGGATATCCCACCTACCAGAGGTAGGGACAATCTTGGGGATAGCTCTATCAAGCCTCCAGTCAGTGCAGATGTAGTTAGGGATCTTCTGGAAGGGCTAGACATTTTTAAATCTGCAGGTCCAGATGCCCTCCACTCAAGGGTGTTGAGGGAGCTGGCAGGGGTCATCGCGGAGCCTTTGGCCCAGCTGTATGAGCACTCGTGGTCATCTGGCCAGGTGCCGGGGGATTAGAAACTGGCTGATGTGGTCCCAATTTTTAAGAAGGGGAGGAAGGAGAACCCAAGTAATTATAGGCCTGTAAGCCTCACCTTGGTGCTCGGCAAGCTCTTGGAGAGGATCATCAAGGAGCATATCTGTGGGGGGCCAGCAGGGGGGATCATGCTCAGGGGAAATCAGCATGGCTTCACCAAAAGCAGGTCCTGCCAGACCAACCTGATTGCCTTTTACAACCAAGTAACTAAATCCTTGGATGATGGTGTCACTATGGACATAGTCTTTCTAGACTTTAAGAAGGCCTTTGACACTGTCTCTCACCCCATCCTCATCAATAAATTAAGTGACTGCGGCACTGATGCTTGCACAGATGGGTAAAAGATTGGCTGATGGGGCGCACCCAGAGAGTAGTGGTGGACGGGTTGTACTCAACCTGGTGAGATGTGAGCAGTGGGGTACCCCAGGGCTCGGTCCTTGGGCCCGCCCTGTTTAACATCTTCATCAGCGACTTGGACGAGGGGATGGAAAGCACGCTGTCCAAGTTTGCTGATGACACTAAGATGTGGGGCGAGGTGGACACACTTGATGGGAGAGAGAGGCTGCAATGGAGTCATTATTGACTCCAAGATGAACATGAGCCGCCAATGCCAGACCGCAGCCAGCAAGGCCAGCCATACCTTGTCATGCATCCAAAGGTGCATCTCAAGCCGGTCCAGAGAGGTGATACTCCCCCTCTATGCGACTTTGGTCAGGCCGCAGTTGGAGTAGTGTCCAGTACTGGGCGCCGCACTTCAAAAGGGATGTAGCCAGCCTGGAGAGGGTTCAGAGGAGGGCCACCTGCTTGGTGAGAGGGCAGCAGGACAGGCCCTATGAGGAGAGACTGAAGGACCTGAACCTGTTCAGCCTCAGCAAGAGGAGGCTGAGGGGGGACCTGGTGGCTGCCTACAAGCTCATCAGGGGAGATCAACAGCAAATAGGCAGAGCTCTTTTCTCCCCAGCACCACCTGGGGTGATGAGGAACAACGGTCATAAGCTGATGGAGAATAGGTTTAGGTTAGAGATCAGAAGGCAATATTTTACAGTTAGGGTGGCCAAAATCTGGAACCAACTTCCCAGGGAAGTGGTCCTCACCCCTACCTTGGGCAAATTCAAGAGGAGGTTGGATGATCACCTGTCTGGGGTCTTGTGAACGCAGCATTCATTCCTGCCTGTGGCAGGGGGTCAGGCTAGATGATCTGTTCAGGTCCCTCCTGATCCTAGCTACTATGATACACAGCAGCCATTTGTCTCCACAGTACTTCACAAATCATACTGAAAACCTCTGCAGGAGGAAGAGAGATTTTCAAAACACCACAAAATGATATTCCTTGGGAGACTCTTCATTAGGAGGAAGCAGATGCTTTGGAAGTACTTCAGCAATCTTTACTACTGTCTTGACAGTTGAATCCTAAGTTCACAGCATTAGTAAATAAAGCATTCTGTAATGGACGGCTGTTACTACTGATCTCCAAATACAAGAAACTCGCCCCATCTCTTCTGAAGCCAGGCTGAACAACAGTGTTGTAATTCAACCCTACATTGGGGGAGGAATATGTTACTTCTCTCCTGACTTTGCCTCTTCTGATTCCTTAGGCTCATTACGCTGCTTTGCTTGTGTGTTTCATACACAGTGTGTGAGAATTTCTGCCTTAGTAAAAGGCTTTTAACCTTGTTCTTTCAGAACAATTTATGTAGGAAAGCCCTTTTAGCTTTTATGTGGTAGCTTAAAAGCAACACTGATCTTTTCCTTCTCTAATTTAAATGTGGGGAGCCCTCTTAAATGAAAAAGGTGATCAGTAAACTTCCCTTTCCCTGGGTTATTGGTATCTTCTCTTAATTTCTGACAGAGGTTGAAAAATCCTTGAAAATATATTCTTACCAAAAATGTTGTCTGCATGTTTATACATAAAATATCTTCCCTGCCAGCTCTCTTCTTTTGTCATATGAAGTATTTATGTTCATTAACTTTGAATCTAATTTTGGTGTCTGGAAGCACTAAGGGAGTACAAGTTCTTTTTTTATTATTTTTTCCTTAGGAACAAAAACATGAAATTTCATATTGTATTAGGGCAATAGGGTCAGTGCTTCTTGTTATAGCCCCTTCCAGTTCCTCAAGGTTTTTGCTATTGAACAGACCTTGGCATCTGCAGTGTGTATATGTATGTCAAAGAGAGTTCATGCTTATTTCATTGGCTTTTGACTGGTGTAAAATGACCCGCAGGCCCTTCTCTTATCACTAAGTGTAAATCTCTTGTCAAAACTAGTGAGGTCTGGAAAACTCATACTAGTTTTTCACCGGCATTGCAGAAATAGAGTTCTCTGCTTTGAATCCATTATTGAACCCTGCTTACATTAAGATTTTTAGCTTCCATTTACCGTGTAGTGAAGTCATTACATTTTTTTGAAAAACAATTTTTTCTAATGCTAACTCCATGGGTAGTGTCAGCATTTCCTTGGGGGCCAAGTCCCTCAAAAAAGTTAAAATTAAATATAATAATCATAGAAAACTAGGGTTGGAAGGGACCTCAAGGAGTCGTCTAGTCCAACCCCCTGCTCCAAGCAGGACCATCCCCAAATAGATCATCCCACCCAAGGCTTTGTCTAGCCAGGTCTTAAACTCCAAGGGTGGAGAATCCAGCACCTCTCGGGTAACCTGTTCCAGTGCTTTACTACCCTCCTAGTGAGAGAGTTCTTCCTAATATCTAACCTAAACTTCCCTTGCTACAACTTGAGACCTTTGCTCCTTTTTCTGTCATCTGCCACCACTGAAACAGTCTAGCTCCGTCCTCTTTGGAACCACCCTTCAGGTAGTTGAAGGCGGCTATTAAATCCCCTCTTGGTCTTTTCTTCTCTTCTCTAGGCTAAAGAAGCCCTGTTCCCTTAACCTGTCCTTTTAAGTCATGTCCCCCAGCCTCCTCACTATTTTTGTTGCCCTCTGCTGGACTCTCCAATTTCTCCACATCCTTTCTATAGTGGGGGGCCCAAAACTGGACACATTACTCCAGATGTGGCATCACCAATGCTGAATACCAGTGCAAAGCTAACTGCACTTTATCATGCATCAGCAGATGCATGACAAACAGAACCAAGGAGGTGATACTTCCCCTCTATCGGGTGCTGGTCAGACTGCAGTTGGAGTACTGCGTCCAGTTTTGGGCGCCACACTTCAAGAGGGATGTGGATAACCTGGGGAGGGTCCAGAGAAGGGCCATTCATATGGTTAAGGGCTTGCAGGCCAAGCCCTACGAGGAGAGACTAGGGTACCTGGACCTCTTCAGCCTCTGCAAGAGAAGGTTGAGAGGCGACCTTCTGGCTGCCTATAAATTCATCATGGGGGCGCAGAAGGGAATTGGTGAGGCTCTACTCACCAAGGTGCCCCCGGGGGTTACAAGAAATAATGGCCATAAGCTAGCAGAGAGCAGATTTAGACTGGACATTAGGAGGAACTTCTTCACAGAGTGGCCAAGGTCTGGAACAGGCTCCCAAGGGAGGTGGTGCTCTCCCCTACCCTGGGGGTCTTCAAGAGGAGGTTAGATAGGCATCTAGCTGGGGTCATCTAAACCCAGCACTTTCCTGCCTATGCAGGGGGTTGGACTCGATGATCTGTTGAGGTCCCTTCCGACCCTAACATCTACGAATAGAGTGGAATAATCACTTCCCTTGATCTGCTGCCAACACACCTACCAATGTAGCCCAGTATGCTGTTAGTCTTCTTGGAAATAAGAGCACACTGCTGGCTCATATTCAGTTTATTGTCCACTGTAACCCCCAGGTCCTTTTTCAATGTTTTATTTCTTTTGGTTTTTCAGATTTAAACTTCTTTATTAACAATTGGTTAATTATTCTGATTATTTTAAGCCCAACTTTTTAACTATAAAGCAGTTGCCTTTTGCCTATTGATCTCATACCCCTCAATGCTGTTTATAATAAATGGAGGCATGTTATCCTTTTCCTTGGAGGGGTAGTGGGACAGATTTTGTTGGATCCGTTAGAATAGTTTGCTCGCTTGATTCCCTGGACTTCTTGTTCATTAGGAAGATGTCCATCCCTACTAGTGGGACTGCCTGACAGGTCTGTGGGACTTGCCCTCGGTTCTTTTTGGTACGTTGGACCCAGTGGCAGACTTGATTTTATTTTCTGGCACTGGTTATATTATACAGCCCCTAAACATAGGCAATGTATTAATGTTTTAAATGACAATGAATGAAAACAGGCTTAATATTGGCCTGCTCTTCCTGCAAGATTTTGATGTTAACATGGGAACCAGCCATGACAATAAGGCCTCCTCCAGATCTTATTTTTTGTAGTGCTGCAAAATTTTTTCCAGGTGTCAGGACCTTTTAAAGAGAGCACAGGAGGCCTGGCATGAGACCCAAGACTGGGGACCAGCTCAGGACCGAGTCTACCTGCAAGATGCCTGGAGGTGGCAATATCTGACTGGGGGAGGTTGTCCACTGGTCAGCCTGTCAACTCTATAGTTCTGTTCCAGTTGCCACCTGGTAGTTTGCAGTCTTTCTCTTGATGCAAGAGCTGACCAAGGGGTTTCTTCCTTCCAGTGAGCCCCTGCCACTGCTGTGACACCCCTGTTCCCATTGCTGTGGCAATAGAAGGCTGCTTATACTCCCCCACAAAAGCTTGCTGTGTGCTGCTGTCCTTCCATCCCTCTGTCTTAGAGTTAGCAGGGGAGAGTAGAGAAGTACTGTGGATTAGTAGAAGGTCTAAGTTATATGCCATACATTCAGTTTAGCTAGCAATATACACGTACCACAAGTTCCATGATCAGTGAATAACTTCTTTGCAGCAGGTTTGCCATTTTTGTCATGTGATAAATTTCTTGAATAGCTGGCATGTTACTATTTAGCATGCAAAACTCATGTGAACCTTGTGATATGATGAATGTAATGTTGCCGGGGCCTAATTCTCAACACTGGGAAAATTGACAAATGACAATGTACATTTCCAGTTTCTAAATTTGTGCACGGATGTAGTCTACTAGGTAATTTAACTAAGGTTACATAGGATATTATATAGGATACTGTAAAAAAAAAAACAAAAAAACAAAAAAACAAAACAAAAAACCCCCCAACCAACACAGTTAGGGATCTAGAAGGAATTGATGCTCCAAAGGAAGGTAAGCAGTTGAGAATCGGGAGGTAAGCTGCTTTCTCTTGGTAAGGAGCAAGTATTGCACTCTCTAGTTCTTGGATTATCATAATCAGTCCTGTCAGAATCACTGGCAAAATAAACTAACCTGTGCTGAATCAAAAGTTATCAATTTAGTGTTTTGGTTTTGTAATAATTTTTAAGTATTCTGAAAACATGTTTTAGTGTAAGAAACCTACCTGCAATATTGCATCATTTCACTTGTGATTATTGGACTAAACTGAGCAACTTTAGACAACTTCGCTATGGTTGTTCTGTCCTACCATCATGCAGGATATAAGTTAAGCAAGATGCAATGGCAGCTGTATATCACTTTATACTTCTTGGACTGAGAGCATCTCCCATTGAGTTTGGGGTTTTGGGGTGTGGAGGTGTTTTCTTTTGTTAAAGAAAGTTGACAGTAAATATCTGCAATTAATACAGTGCAGTTTGGCTCAGTGTATTTCTAGTTTATTTCATGGTTATATAACTTCATCAGATTGTTAGAAAACATTTACGACTCCCAGAGATCTGGGACTGTTCAGCCTGGGGAAGAGAAGACTGAGGGGGGACTTGGTGGCCATCTGTAAGTATGTAAGGGGTGAATATCAGGAGCTGGGAGAAAAACTTTTCACTAGGGCACCCCAGGGGAAGACAAGGAGCAAAGGCCATAAACTGTTAGAGGATGGTTTCACATAAGGAAGAACTTCTTTCCAGTAAGGGTGACCAGAATCTGCAACAGACTGCCCAAGGAAGTGGTGGAATCCCTAACCTTGGAAGTCTTCAAGAGGAGAGTCTTCAGGGGTGGACCTGAAGATCTGTTTAGGTCCCTTCCAACCCTAAGCACTATGATACTATGAGATTGGACAGACTCCTTGCTGAGATTATTTGATCTCAGCGGTATTCTTGCCTGGAGCAGGAGGGTTGGACTCGATCTTTCGAGGTCCCTTCCAGGCCTTAATTTCTATGATTTCTACGATAATAAAATAAGGACTCCATAGCTTGGTTTAGAATACTTTTCTCCGACTTCCTTTGTGAATTTCAAGAGACCACTTACTGTTTATCTGATTGTACATTCTCTTTGTATTTTTGTTAGTGTAAAAGTAAGCTTTATGGTTTAATAATATCGATACTATTTTTGGGTACACCAAAGAGCTGAACTGTCAGTATAATCTGTAAGTAGGATTTTCTTCTTGGTCTATCACTAACTTGTGGTTTACAATCTTTCATAGTTCGTAGTTTCATAGTTTACCCGTCTCTTAAATGTGAATGGTAATATTTAACCTATTTCAAAGAGGTTTTGTATCTGAAGGGGCAAGTTTTTCAAAAGTGACTAGTATTTTTGGGTGCTCCATTTAAGACTTCCTCCCTACTTTTCTGATGGAAGATGTTTGACACTTTCTGAAAATGAGACCATTTTAAAGTGTCAGGTTGGGCACTAAAATCACCACTTTTGAAAAAACTTGGTCTGACATACTGATATTTGCAAAGTGCTTGGCGAGCCTGAAATAAAAGATGTTACTGAAATACAAAATGAAATGTTTTATTAGCAGCCAACACTCCTATTTCAACTACTGATAGATGGTCACTAACAACTTGTCTTTTTATCTCACAAATGTAAAACTCGTAAATTGTGAAAACACAGTTCTTCAAAATGCTGGCATGGCAATCTTTTCACCTGTATTTCTGCTTTGTAAATTGCTTTCCTCCTTCCCCACAGATACACATTAGCTGCTCAGGATCTGGTGATGCGAGCCAGGGGAGTGCTGAAGGACAGAGGCTGGAGAATATCCAACGACAGACTGGGTTCAGGAGATGACATTTCCGTCTTTGTCATTCCTTTAATACATGGAAACAAACAGTCATTGAACAAACAGTAGCTCCAACAAGTGACAGGAAGGTGGTGGTCTTTTTAGGAAAATCATTTGAGAAGACGTGACAGTCAAAATGAGGACAGTTTTGATTGACAGTAATGTATTCTAAACTAATGCTGGAGGGGTATTTTTCTGCCCAATAGGTAGGGTTCTGCACATATACTATATATAATTAACGGTATCCCTTAAGATTACAGCTTCCCTATGGTTTTTGGTGCTTACTGGGAGTGGAATATAAATGCTGCTAGTTTGTTACAGATTTTGTTGTCACTCTGAGTGAGGACCCTGTCCTGCCCTGAATCAGGAATTAATCTTTTTCTGTTTACCATGTAGCTTGAAAAAGCCATTTTTCAGTAGTAAAAATAGAAATGGGTTGAAAGCTGGTGAGCTGTTCAACAACCCCACAAGCAATTAAAGCAGTGACTCTGGGACATGTTTCTTCAAAAAAAACAACAAAAAAAAATTTAATCTGGCCCTTGAAGTTGTTTGTTTTGAAGAGCTACTGTCATTTTGTGGTTCATGGAGAACCTCAAACACGCAAATAACTTGAATTTTAATTTTTCCCATTTGTACCCCTTTCAAATCAGTCTTGAGACTTCACTGTTCCTTATTTTCATGTGTTTTAGTGGGAAAAACAAGATAGTTCTTGTGACTCGGTCTCTCCTACTCTACTTAAGGTGGTCATCTGCAAAATTACTGTGACAAGCAGGTAGCAGGAGTTTTGTCAAGGCTTCCTTTTATGTGTAATCACAGTGTAACAAATCAAATAATCCTTACTTTATGTAGTGTTTCTCTGGAAGCCAGGGTTTCTTTGGGACCAGGGATTTTCATTCATTGAATGGCTCTGTCTGCTTTATTGTGCATCCTGTTGAAAGGATCACTGAACATATAGCTTTTGTATCAATTGATATTCAGTAAATGTCTCTCCTGAGTTTATTCTTACTCAGATTTCTAATTAAACTAGGTAGTGGTAGAGTTCTAGTAATCAGTCTAGAAGCATGGATAAAAATTTCAACAATCCTTTCATTTCTGTACATTTGTCTGCCTCATTATTCTTCATAAAAGTCCTTTACCTGTCCTCAAATGTCAGGATCCTGTGATCAGAACTTGACAACTCTCATATGTATCTTTTAATACTGAGTACTGTAGTGCAGGAGGCAGTATAATCATTATACTGGTTTCAAGACCTTGGCTTGTTGATCTTGTTTTACTCACTCAGAATAAACAAAAATGTATTGTGGGATATTATCCAAGTAGAAGCATCAGTCCCAATAGGTAGGCATTCTAGCTCCAGTCCAGTAGGAAAGCAATAGGAAGACAAATAGTGTTTCCAACCGTTGTTAGTTCTGTACACATTCAGCTCCTCGCTCAGTGGCAGGAATTTTGATTTTTTTTCTACAGAAGCTTCTAGTGCACAGATGGGTAGTCATGTATAGGAAGCCAAGCTCTGCAGGAGTTGCCCCCTAAACATGTTGGAGCTGCTCATCCTGATTTGTAAATAAAACAACTTCTTGGATAGCAAAAAGAAAGCTGAGTTGAGTTGACATAAACTTAGAGTGCTAAGTCAACATCTCACAAATGTTAAGCTCTTCCCAAAGGAAAAAGTGCAAGCTTTAACAAGAGGATGCTGTGTTCTTCCCTGAGGTGGTATTTGGATTTTATTCTGAATAATATTGGCCTGGAGCCTGCTAATCCAATTATTGCCTACATAAACAAAGTATAGTGTTTTCAGTAAAGTTTATCAAGTGTTTAGGCCAGTGGTTGACATGCCATCCTGACGATGGGCTCTGCAGTCTACTATGGTAGGCTTCAAAGCCTATTTCTATAGATCTGTACAGTATAAGTAGGTAGGACTAAACTGAAACAGGCCAGTGTTGAGTGGACAGTGGCTCAAACGTACAGCAAGCATTTGATCAGAGCCTAAAGTACGTCCCATAGATTGCACAGTGCTTGCATGTAATAAATCCAGAGCTGATGCATAAATGGATAGAATAGCTGATTATATGTCACACTTAATCTTGTTTTGCTGTTACCCCTTTTTTGTGCAATGCAAAACTGATGAAAAGATATCTGCAGATTTGAACTGTAGCTGAAGTCTAGAACATTCTCCACATAAGCTTTCAAATGTTTTACATTTTGAGCAACAGCTTCAATCTCTTGCTTTCATTCTCCCCCTTCTTGGCCTAATACATGTATAAACTATCATTCATACACTCTAATTGGAATTTATTCATTCATTTCCAATGTAAATATGTCATTGTGTATCATTTCAAATTGTAGAGGTAGAACTTGTGATGTTACTATGATTGTGTTAAACTACAGTGGAAAATGCACCTTCCCATTTAACAGACTTCTGAAGTAGTCTTAGCGGTGTTTGGCAGCAGCGGCAGATCATGTAAATGGAAAAGTAGCAAAATGACACTGTGCTCATTGCCATTTTCCTAGCATTGATATTACTTTATGAATTAGACTCCGCTTGTTTGCTTTTCATTCATACTACCATCACAAATCACCTCATCCCTTTCCAGCTGCTTTGTAGAGAATGCATTGGCTAGGAGGGTGTTTCCTTAATAGGCCAAAGGAACGGTGCTCCGAATGCTGAAACTGGAGCTTATATAACTGAGTACAGTTAACCCCTTGTTGTAATAAACTGTGAGGATATTCTAGCGTAATAAAGAGCTAGACATGTTACTGTGATAAATCTGAGGGTTTTATTTTCCTGTTATTTCAAAGCCTCTATACATGGGGAAATGCTTTCCCTACTGGTATCATTACATCTCTATACTACCTCTCTCATGCTGCTATAGTACCTTGGCTTTCACTTGCATCTGTTTTTGTTTTAAAGACTTTCTTACCACATGTATGCAACACTCCAAAGATACTCCAGTGTTTCTTGTACTGCCACTAATACTGCTTCCTTTTGTAGGGTTCATTAAGTATCACAACAGCAAACATTTGTGCTGGCAAGCAGGAAACTTTGGGACCTGTGTTTCCATAAAAAACATTTCCCAGCAAAATATCAGGACTTATGTATTACAAGGTTCTGTATCACAATGCTTAATTTAGGTACCCTGGTGCCTAGTGAAGTTCCCAATCCTGTTTAAAAATAAAGGGCTCAAGCTACCAAAAGGAATCAAGCACCTAGGTCTAACTATTGCTATAAGTGTCTTAGACCAGAAAGTATATATTTTAAACTATCCAGCTCAGCTGAAGGCACTTAACATCTCTAAGTACCTAATTCGTGGTCATTAAAGTTCTCTAGGTGCCTAAATTTCTGCTTCTGAGTAGAGTAGGATGCCCTTCCTCCACATTGCTGACCTTCAGGGCCTGATTGAGGTGTTTGCAGAGCACTTGTAACAATCTGTTTCACACACAAGGCTGGCAGAGGTGCTGCTACTGTCTTCTAGCCTAAAGGTTAGGGCATTCACCCAGCACATGGAAGACCTGGGTTCAGTTCTCTCTTCCGCTGCTATGGGAGCTTAAACCCATATCACCTGCCTCCATAATGAATGTTTTAACTGGCAGGCTATAGGGTATTCTGAGGCTTTCTCAGGTCTTCCTGTAAAGCTGTTTAACCTGCTGTGATAATTAAATATTCATTAGGCCACCGAGTAAACAGGAGTATGAACATGACTCTAAAGTACTAATATGAGGTTGTGGGAGAAAGGGACCTACTTTCCAGTTTGTTCCAGCAAATGTTTAAATTGTTAGCATAGGGGCAGAGTATAGGTGAGTGCCCTAACCATGCTCTTGCCTTGGCCAGCAAATCTTGGCATGGAATTGCTTCAGCGAAAAGAGCATCCTATCCCAAAATGCAACACAGCTTGGTGATTCATGTGTTGTAGCCAACTCGGTTATTGGATGAAATGTGGGGAATGGTAGTGTCTTCTCTGACTGGATACTGTGCAGAGTTAGATGAAGCAGGCTGCACAGCTAAGGTAAAGAAAGACTGTCTATTCCGTGAATCCTGACTGGGCTTAGGTAGGAGTGAGCACTTGAGTACCTAAGGTTCCAGACTGCACTGTGCTGCTCAGCATCCAAGTCCCAGGGAATTGAGTTGCTTATGGGGATGGACAAGGGTTCTCTTAAGTATCACTGAGGCCTAAATGCTGAGCTTAGGCACATAAAGCAAGGTTCATTATAACAGTAAACTCCAGTCACTACTGTTAGATCAGCCCAGATGCATGCATTCATGTTGGTAAGATAATCAGTATCTTTAATGCATAAATTGACTGTAAAGAAAATAGCAACTAAGTTAATTGATCATGCCAGACAATAATGTTGTTTTACTATGCCCTAGCTAAGGATAGATCAGCAGTGCTTACAAAATCAGTCACTTCATCAAACCATACAATAATATAAATTATACATGGAAAATACGTAATAGGCCATCTAGACTAGTGTTTCTGGCAATGTTGGGTTGCTTCTTAGAGCAATATTTTCTCCAAAATCGATTTCATAAACTAATATAGCTGTTTTTGAAACATTTTCTCTTGCTATACAGCCTAAAATGTCCTTGTCTTACCTGAAAGAAAAGCTCAGACATTTTATTGCAAGCATGTTTGAAATTTGCAAACATCTTGTTGCAGTAACCAATTCAATGACACTTCCTTAGTGACAATATTATCCTGTTGTCTGAGAGTGCTAGTTTTCAGTAGTCGCACACTGGAGGAGAGAAGTTGCTGAATAAAACAAATTAGAAGACAACCAAACTACCTACCTGAAGCAAAAGTGATTTTTAGGCTGCTGGATTAGCATGAAATTATTTACATGTTAAAATATAACCAGAGGTAAATATACTGCACTGTAGAAACTGTGCCTGTCTCCATGATGTTTTGAAGTACAAACACTTAATATCGGGACAGATCTTGGCTTTGAACTCTGTTTCTTGTATATTTGCTAGGTTTTAAAGGACACTACGCAATCCAACCAAATCTATTGCGTTTGTTCTTTCCTTTTGGCTTTTTTTGTACCAGTAACATCATGGTTTTTGTATCTAACATAAACCCCAGACCATGGGGTATTGCTGTTTGTTTCTACATTATAAGTGTGTAAATAGCATTTCTCCCTCTGTCTTAGATGAAAGTATAGTAATGTTGCTTCTTTGTAGACAATGACCAAACAATGCCGTAACTGTGCTGCTGTTTTCTACTTGTGATGTACTTGAAGGAGGTGCCCTTGTCAACCTCCATTTCCTTTTTTTTTTCTTTTGTTTTTCCATAGGTACTTTATTTTATTACATTTTTAAAAATAAATTTGGTAGCTGCTGCTTTCTTCTTTCCCTTGTTGGCCGAATAATCATACTTTGAAGAAGAATGTACAGTTGGCGAGGCTATGTTCTGAAGAAAGCAAGCTCCATTGAAAGATGATGATTTGGACCAATGTACTTAAGCTTTGTGACTGTGAAATGTTAAACTTTTTGTAACCTGAGAACAAGAAAATGTTTAGTAAAGGGATATATTTTGTGTTTTTTGAAACTTTTAAGTGCAATGAAAAAAGGAGGATGCTGAAGAAATGTATGTGCAAAGTTTTAAAATAAAATTTTAAATTATATAATCCCCCCTTATTCTGCCTGGCTTTCCCTTTTCTGGGAGACTACTTCAGTGATTCATTCTGAATTGATTGGTTAGTAATGGAGATTTTTAACATGTTGTGTCTTTCAAGAAAATGGGAAGATTCATTGCCATATAATCTTATGTCTTGATTGAATTTAGTGAGTTGTTCTGAGGTGCTGAAAGGCCATAGCCTGCCGTGAGACAATCTAGAAGTGTTCCTCAATGAGACCTGAGCTGTTCTATGCAACTTATATAGTAATACCTGCCTCTTTGTAATAGACCATTGCCAAGGATAGTATCCATCCAGAAGCCCACATAGACCATTACTACTTACCCTTGAAAAGCTGAAATGAATGTGTTAGGCTCAAAAATTTCCTAGATTATAAACCACACACTACTGAGACACAAGAATCCCAGATATCAGATTCAATTAATGTGTGTTTCTTTCATTACCCTATTCATTTTCCAGGTCAATGTTTGTGCTGTCCTGAAATGTAACCCAGGTTTCTAGTATCTGCACAAAGTCAAGTTGCCCAGAGTTTAATTACATTCAATGTTTTACTCTCTAAAGTACCTTACACAATCCATTTTCAGCAATTTCCAAAGGCACAAATGGGAGTTAGGCACTTCCTAAGCATTTTCATTTCCTTATTCTACTCCATGCTTCCACATTAATGAGATGTTTTAAAATTAAAAATTAAATTGCAATACCATGATATTCACTTCTAGTACTATGCCATGAACAGCTCTGTGATTTTTTTTTTTTTATCACGTTTACCCTGGCACTTCCTCACCCTGTCTCCCATTGTTTATTACTGTACTCCCAAAATATACTTAACGTTATAGGACAAATTTATTGAGGCGGGGGCTTCAGCTATTCTCTGTTTGGTAACATGCCTAGCACATTTTTGGACACTTTTAAAAGTGTCTGTAGTATACAAGGACCAAAAAATAAGGGCCGCTAAATCATTTTTTGTCTCCTATATTAGGTGCTATTCTAAGTACAATGTACTTAAATGAGCCTAAGTTGCCATTTTTACCAATTCCAGAGCTACTGTAGTACCATCCAATGATAGATTTATAAACTAAAACTATTGAGTCCTGATCTTCTGGGTAGAAAAAGAAAGATCTATTCATAACAATGTATTTAACCTTTACACTGGTGTTAAAAAAGATGGAGATAGATGGTGTAAACTGTAAGTAACTTCACCCAATCCAGTGTAGAATTATACTTGAACAAGAGTGGTAGGTACAACTGTACTGGTAGGCATTGTCTGTCTGCTTAGAGAGAGGCCAAAAATTCTCTGAGGAACCTTTACTTCTTTGAATCAGGGGTGTCAAAGATACAGCCCAAGGTCTGGATCTGGCCCACTGTGGGTCTTAACTGGATCCACACACGATGTGCATTACGCTCCAGACTGGCCTCATGTGCCACATGCACCACATGCCAGCCCTGGTCCCGCATGCTGCATGCAGACAGCAGGACCATCTGCACGCAGTGTGTGGAGCTGGTGCTGGTGCGTGGAGCCGATTGAGGTGGCATGCTGCATTCAGTGCACAGAGCTGGCGAGGGTGCACACTGGATGTAGTGCCAATGCTGGACTGGCCTTGCATGCTAAATCTGGCGCACAAACCTGGTCTGTGAGCCCAATTTGGCCCTAAGACCTGCCCCATGCCTCCATCTGGTCTGTGGGGCCTGATGAGTTTGATGCCCCTAGTATAAATCAAAAACTAATGAGAAATTTCAAGATGCATCATAGTTCATATAGAACATCTATTGCTTATTTTCTAACCCTTTTCCCTGGTCATTAAGAGACTAAAAACAATGAAAGGTTTGGAGAGTTTTACCATTTTTGCCCTAGGAATGTAAGATCTAGGCACAGGACATCTTTCAAGAAGCCAGTTTCCTTTGGATGCATTTCTCTGAGGGTGTTGGACAAGATCTGATCAAATAGGGCAGTTCCCCCATTCCTAAAGAAAAGCTTGGAAACTGGGGTATATACTTCTCTATAAAAGACCATTAGTCCATTACAGCATAAATATTCAAAAGCAACTGACAAGCCTCAAGGAACTAGTTACTTTTGAAAATTTAGACAAAGTCTCCATAGTTTGACTATCTTATATTTCACAATTAATATCAAGGACACATTGCAAACCAGATTCACTTAAGAACAACAGTATCTGTGGTGGAACATGGCAGCTATACAAAATAACAATACAGGACCCTCTAGGACAGGATGTGAAAGAAAATAGTATAGCCAATTGAAACCCAGGGGAAATAAAAGAAGGCAAACCAATTGCTCAAATTAGAACTTGGCAAGGACTGTACAGAGAATGGAATTTTGAATGGCCTCAAGTGGTCAGGACCTTGATTTTATGTCTCAAATATCAATATCCATACTGATGTATTAGTTCAGTACCACTCCAGAGGGGAAGTGTAGCCTTTTAAATTGCCAATATCTTTTTATGCAGCCCTCAGGTTTTCCCTAGGTTTTTCTCAGACAAATATTGACCATATCTTATGTAGTAGAGCTTATTAAATCTGATAAAAATCTCTGCCCAAGGAGCTATGGGTGCAAGTTAATAGTGCAAACTAATGCTGCATTTTACAAGGATCAATTTCCATTTCAATCTGTTCACATTTAAAAATGAATTTGCTTGCACCTTTCATATTTGCTTTCCACCAACTTTCAAGCAATTAAATTATATACCAAGTAATTAAGAATATGTACAAGGGATGGGATATTGGTAGCTTAAAATAGTATGTGGACAGAATCCTTACAACTCCTTAATTGAGCACTGGCCCAGAACTATGAGCCAAACAAAAATCTACTCATACCCTTTCTAGTCAGATTTTGCATCCAAACACAACTGCTGTGTAGGCATGTCTACATGTCTAATTCATGTGCCTGAATTTTCTGCGCAGAAAACCCAGGGTCAGAAGTGCTCCCTGGTACATGTCTACATGTATGCCTGTCAGAAATAAACTGAACCCGATGGGAGCAGCTCAGTCCAGGGCTGCTCCTGCCCTGCTCTGCACCCTGCAGCAGCCAGTTGCAGCTCTAGGCTCCCCCGGGTGCCAGCTCTAGGCTTGCAGGTGGCATGGGGGCTTATCCCAGAGCTCTGGAGGGTGCTGGGGTGGAGCTGTCCCAGTTCTTCAGGCTGCTGTGTCTCAACCAGGGGGAGATCGGGCTAGTTCTGAGTGGGGCAGGGGCCCAGAATGGGGCAGCAGTAGTTGTGGTGGTGTGGGGTTATGCCCCTCAGTGTAGCCACGTGCGCAGGGGACACGTTGACAGGGCAGCATGGAACTCACAGCAGCAAGCAGTTTTTCTGTGCAGCCCCCGCTGTACCTTGCAGTGCCAGGTTGCACCCGCCAGCTGTGAAGGGCAGCAGGGCAGGTGCCTGAGTCCGCAGCAGGCAGCCTGCACCTGACCCCACCCCACGTACAAATCTGGGGGTGGGGCATGGGTCCCCTCCTACCCCCCAGAGTGCATGCAGTGTCAGGGAGATAGTCCCCATCCCACCCGGACCTGCAGCAGGCAGGCAAGGGGGAATCTGTGCTTTGCTCCACTGCAGCAGCCGCCCCCTTCTGGCACTGTGGACCTGGGTCCCTGGCCCGGCAGCTGGGGCCTGAGTGAAGGCTGGGCTAGGATGGGATGGGGGTAAAGGGTGCAATCAGGGTCAGGGGGCTGTGGAGAGGGGAGTGAAGAGCACCAGCAGGGCCAGGGGGTGGTTACAGGGGCCCTTTCATTAAATAATAGATTCGGGGGGGTTTATCAGAGAATTTCCAATTTTTTATCAGAGAAAACCAGGATCCCTGCTGATTACCAACACCTTGAAAAGAAAAAGGTGAGGTGAGTCTTCTAGACTCTATGCTAAAGAGTTTCTAGACTATTTGCCTTCACACAATTTCTATGTGGCACAAAGAAAGCCAGTGACTGCAAACACATAATTGCTGAAGACCCTTGAAAATCCCCGTCCCTTTCAGAGATAAATCAAAAGTGGGCTTACCAAAAAGGTGGCATTTGTCTCTAGGAAAAACAAAGATGAGGGAAGGACTTAGCCAAACTTCATTTGCAGTGACTGCAGTGTTGGGATTCTATCAGTACCTGATGGATTCGTTTCTCAGACTGCCCCATGCTGCTATTCCTTTTGTTATTTATGAGTATTTCTGTAATCTGTTATCCCACAGAGTTTATAACAAATATTACGTACAACTTTTCAAGATTCTATTTGAGTGAAAAACTTGAGTGTCTTTCCTGAGGCAGGTCTGTATGCTATGCTCTGCAGAGAGGCTGTGCTTCCTTTTGTGTTGGAAGATTGCATTGGTGTAGATCACTGAGGCATCACAACAGACCCTGAGTGGCTGCCAGTGCGTTAAGGAAACCAAAAGCAACAAAGAGAAGCAAAATGTAAAATGAATTCTAGGCTGAATGTCTCTTATTAGCTATATTTAAAGAATTCAACACATCAGTTAACAATTAGCTCATCTTAGAAAGGAGGAGAAACCCTGCTTTCAAGTTGCTTTAGAAGTGTCAGCTCAGACGCATCAAAATACTCTGAGAATGCCTATTGGGGCAAGTCCCACAGAAAAAAAATAGCTAAAGAAGTCCTAGTTTGTGAGTCCTGCAGGGGTTTATGCATAAGATGAGATATACCAATGGTACTACCTTTTTAGATTCAAGTCACAACTTGGAAAATGTCAGCTCTTTGCTATCATTCGCTTGACTATAGAAAAAATAATGGAGCAAATCCGTTGCAAAGAAATCAGAAGGACCACAACAGGTCACAATGTTTCTTACACTAAGGATTCATATTTGAAGTGTCTGGGCACTTTTTAAAGGATCTCTCAGCACCCCAAGTTGCAGCAACAACCTGGTTGAGATTCACTGATATATACCTAGCTGTTCAGTCCAATCAAGACATCTATGCATGCCTATGTGGAATCAGAAAAAATATGCGCCTTAAACTTTGACTATTTTAGTTATAAGATGACATAACCGCTTTGTGGAGAATTGCTGGCTCTGTATAGTAGAACAGATAAGAGAAAGTGTTTGTTCTTTGTAACTCCTCTGCAACTGCTTCGCTCACCGCGGCCTTAAAGATAGCAAAAAGTATGTACAACTCTGATTTGCAGGTACAAGAAGGAGGTTTGTAAACTAACCTCGCCTCCCCCATTAGTTCCCATCCTGATTACAGCAAAGAAATAATGAAGTAATGTTATAGCCGCTTTTCATGCTAATTTCACTATATGATCACGTGAGTTATAAGCAACTGTTAAAAAGTATATAAGCCTCCTGATTTTGCTCTTGGGGGGGGACCCCTTCCAAGTGCTTGGGAGATCCATGTCACTTTGGAGTCCCCCCTACAGCTGTAGTTTCTTTTGAATAAAAGCTTCTGCTGACCTGACCCAAAAGTATGCTGCGTGTGTTTCCACGACAATTCCTGGTGCCGTGACTCGGATCCAGAACACAGGCTGAGAAAGGAGGACCGCAGACTGCCCCCCCCGAACCCCGAGGCGCCAAACTTGAGAGGTAAGAGACCTAATTCAAAATCTCTATTGGGGTTTCGGAGGAGGACTGCCTGTAGGCTCCCAACTTGGCCGTGGTAACTGGATCTGAACCTTGTTAAAACAGGTCAGTCTGAACCTTACTGCCGGCTAAAATTTTCTGTCTGGTAAAGGATCCCATTTTGTGTCTGGTAACGTACGTTTTATTTAGGGAGAAACTGTATGAAGCACCTTCATCCTACAGCACATCGGGCTTGTCGTTAATTAACTAAGGCGGTGTGGGGGAGGAGGTCTGGCTGACTGAATGAATGTGCATGTGTGTGTATTTAGAAATATGAGCCACTGACCAGGTCTGAGACTACGGTTGGGTTCAGCCGCCCCAATTCTGCCTGACAGGGCAGTTTTGAAAGCAAGGGGGCCCAACTGGAACCTCGTGACCCAGTGGACAGGGCTTCCCAGTGATTGAATAAATGTGTGTGTGTGCATTTAGAAAAATGAGCCACTGACCAGGTCTGGGACTAAGGCTGGGTCTAGCCGCCCCGATTCTGCCTAAAAAAGGTAGCGTCGAAAGCAAGGGGGCCCAGCTGAAACCTCGTGACCCAGTGGACAGGGCGTCTGAGTGATTTTGTCTTTTCCAAACCCCTTGTCCCAGTAGCTTCTGCCGAGAGCAGGAGTGAAAGGATTCCTCTTGTGTTTCCCTTCCCATTTCCATTTTATGAGCCGGTGTCGGGTCAGAAGCCTTTTGTCTGGGCAGTGAAAAACTGCGGGGCAAGGCACTGAGCGGCCCGGACATCCTAAATAAGCCTCTCCTACGTCTCCCTGTGTGACTGAAAATGGGAACGAGTCAGTCTAAACAAGTTCCCGTCCCCCCTAAGGGGACTCCGGCGTACTTTATGTACACACACTATTCTCCCGAGGCTTGCAAGTACCTGGATAAGTGGAACTGGTATACTAGGGATGATCCTGTGAAGCATTTTCCACAAGAAGGAACATTTGATCAGGATAAAATAGTGCACTTAAGAGGGGCTTTAGAGTCCCGTGGATCCAAAACACCACAAAACCAGTGGGACGCGTTCTTTTATTGGTATGATGAAATGTCCAAAAGGCGGACAGAATCTCAAACTAGGAGCCTAAAAGACTCTCAAGAAAAATTAAAACAGCAGTTACAAGCTGTTCGGGAGAAATTGGCTGCTCCCCCAAATTACACGCCGGCCACCGCTCCGATGTATCCAGCATTGCCCGGGGCGCCCCCACCACCGGAGCCAGCAGAGGATATCCTTGACCTTTGTTCGAACCCTGCTCTCCTGGGACTCCCACATCAGCAACAACCGGTTCAACATCAGGCTGCAGCCCAGGCTATTAACTCATTAGCTGAAGCTCCTTCAGTAAATCCATCCACGGAGCTTAATAGTCTGGACTCATCCACCATATCTGCCACTCAATCATCACCAGTGTGGCAATTTACTCCTGGGTCACAACCCACCACAGGTGTATTTAGAAGAATGGGAATAGGCATGGAAAGATCTCCCATCAATCTTAGATCCCGAGCTGCACAAGTTTACCCCCTAAGACAAATGCCAGGCATTGGCACCGATGGACAAAATATAGTAACCGTGCATGCACCCTGGACTCCAGGTGATCTCTACAATTTAACTCAAAAATTCCCCAAAATCAGGGAAGACCCAGAAAAATTTCAGGAAGAATTGCAGACTGTTATAAATTGTTATAATCCAACATGGGCTGACATTAATCAGCTCATGCGATCGATTTTGCCCAAGGAAACTATGCTACGTCTGTATGCTGCCTGTACTTGGCCAGATCAAAACCCAGGGATTGGCCAAGACTTTATTGACAAGAGAAATGCTTTGGTTCAGGCAGTTCTCACAATTTGCCCAAAAAAGGCAGACTGGACCAAAATAAATACCTGTAAACAAAACAAAAATGAACACCCCAGTGACTATTTGGAACGCCTCAAACAGGCATTTGAACGATACTCAGGAATGGATAACCCAGTCGGAAATGCTAAACAAGCAATAGTGGCAGCATTCATCCAGGGACTTAACCCTAAAATTGCTGAGAAAATTCAAACAGTAATTATTGGCTGGGAAACTAAAGATTTGACTGAAGTCCTTGCTGCGGCTAACCATTTTCATAACAAATTGGAACGGTCTAAAGACAATGCCGAGTTTAAGTTAATGGCCTTACAGATTTCTCAGTTGCAGGGTCCAGGTAGAGGAAGGGGACGAGGACGGGGAAGGGGAGGCCCGGGTAGATTCAGGGGAAGAGATAGATCCTTGAGCCCACAAAACCCAGGCTATGGGAACCAATGTCATTATTGCAAGCAAGAAGGACATTGGAAATCAGAATGCCCCAAGCGCCCCGGCCAAGGACCCAGACCCCAGTCCCTGCCCCCACCTCCACTTCCTGTCAATTTTCCCAGTGTTGAATAGGACAGCCTGAGGGACAGTGACATCATCGCTCCTTTGCTTGCTACTGACCAATCTGGTCCGTTTGTTGAATGCCTTATTTCTGGTAAACCTGTCTCCTGTCTTGTCGACACCGGAGCATCCCGCTCCACGCTAAAGGCTGCTGAGTTTCCTTTTCTACCTTATTCTCCTGAAACTATAAATGCTGTCGGTATAGGCGGACAACCTATCCCACATCCCGTCTCTGAACCTGTCTCCATCTCTATTGGCCCTTTGTCTGAAAATCATGCCTTTCTTCTTAGCCCCTGTGCACCTGTCAACCTTCTTGGTAAGGATTTGTTGTGTAAACTGGGATGCGTGATTTATTGTAGCCCAGATGGTGTTTACCTTGAGGTACCAGAACATAGGGAAACTGAGCTTGTGGCTTTGCTAACCCAGGAGTACTCTGAACCTGACACTTCCTACTTGCAAGAGGAACTGTTGGCACGAGTACCTCCACAGCTGTGGTCCACCCATGCAAATGAAGTGGGGCACATGCTGAGTGCTGAACCAGTGCGTATCATCTTGAACCCTGCCAAGCCA
>NW_005841928.1:425723-433477 GCF_000455745.1 Alligator sinensis
GGCTGATAGTGTTCTTTTTCTTACTGGTGCTGGTTATGTTTGTTGTTAAAATTCTTTGTCCCTCCTGTATCTAAAAATGGCACTGATATCCTTATATATCACACTTGGGTATCTCAGTATCACCCAAGGGGGGTGGGAGAAAAATTTGTACTTGCAGATCTCCCGTACGGTGGCTCAAGCTGGAAATAAAAGTGACTGCTGGATATGCTCTCACAGCCCAGCGCACCTACAACAAGGAATCCCAATGATCGGAGTACCAATATCCCTCCGGCAATGGGGAACAATAAACGGCGGCTTCGTTAGACACTACTCGTTAGCTGCCCATCGGTCCGCTCCTAAAGAATGGAGGGCCGCCCCTGCTAACTGGATAATCTCCCCAAGAGTAGAGGCGCCTTTCTGTTACAGATCCAACAACACCGGAGCTTATAATAAAGCCACACCTGTAGGACACTACCCTCATTGCCTAACTACTCTAGATTATAGCCCCAATAGCACCAGTGGAATCCTGTTGGGTAATGTACCCTCTCTCAATTGTACAGGATTCATGGTCTACAACTTTTCTAAGGAACCTCATGTTGCTCTCATTGCAAACAGATCGGAATTTTACATTGACTCCAATTTTACTTCTTGTAATATATCTCGGTCCAGCAGGATAACAGCTGAACGTGGTCCGTCCTATACGATGCATATTAATCGAAAGTGCCGGATATGGCACAACACCTGTCGAGATTTGAGTACCCTTTCTGCCCCAGGCCTTTACTGGCTCTGCGGAAACAGGGCTCATAAAATCTTGCCCTGGAATTGGGTGGGGGCATGCACTCTTGGACGTGTTATCCCTGGTTTTGAAATGCATAGTACAATATATCTGGAACAAGTAAAAAATTTCAACCATCACATGAAAAGGGCGGTTAACCCCTTAGCTACCAGAAACACAGGGTTCCATCAATTTGTGAGAACCTTCATACCGTGGCTTGGAGTAAGAGAATTGGAACTAGCCATAATTAACATTTCAGCCACAATGGAAGCTATGGGAAATGCCACTGCGGATGCAATTCAGGCTCTGCAAGAAGAGATCTCCCAGATCTCACAAGTAACTATACAACACCGCGTAGCCCTAGATTACCTATTGGTATCCCAGGGAGGAGTATGTGCCTTAGTAAACTCCACCTGTTGTGTCTATGTCAATCAGGACATGCGAATTGAAACTGACATTCGTAAAATCCGAAGTCAGTTAAGGGTCTTACATCAAGTGGCCTCAGAGAATACTGACTGGGGTCTAAAGGAAATGTGGTCTTGGCTAACCTCCTGGCTCCCAGATTTCGGGGCCCTTGGCAAGAAAATCCTGTATGGAATATTGTTTGTCTTGATAGTTCTGATAATGTTTTATGTCTTAGTGCAACTGATCCTCTGCTGCGTGAAAGCCAGCAGGAGAAGCTTTAGCAAGGCAAGAAAACCCACAGCAGAGTCTAAAATAATGGTATTACAAAAGTGTGAGCAGATTGAAAGAAAACATGAAAGGCTGCATGATGAAATAGAGGGGCTCATGAGAATAAAAATTTAAGGGTAAAGTGAGACTAAATAGTCTCAAAGGGGGGGAACTGTGGAATCAGAAAAAATATGCGCCTTAAACTTTGACTATTTTAGTTATAAGATGACATAACCGCTTTGTGGAGAATTGCTGGCTCTGTATAGTAGAACAGATAAGAGAAAGTGTTTGTTCTTTGTAACTCCTCTGCAACTGCTTCGCTCACCGCGGCCTTGAAGATAGCAAAAAGTATGTACAACTCTGATTTGCAGGTGCAAGAAGGAGGTTTGTGAACTAACCTCGCCTCCCCCATTAGTTCCCATCCTGATTACAGCAAAGAAATAATGAAGTAATATTATAGCCGCTTTTCATGCTAATTTCACTATATGATCACGTGAGTTGTAAGCAACTGTTAAAAAGTATATAAGCCTCCTGATTTTGCTCTTGGGGGGGGACCCCTTCCAAGTGCTTGGGAGATCCATGTCACTTTGGAGTCCCCCCTACAGCTGTAGTTTCTTTTAAATAAAAGCTTCTGCTGACCTGACCCAAAAGTATGCTGCGTGTGTTTCCACGACACCTAGCAGCAGGCATTTATACACCCAAGGCAATTCATTGGCAGAAACTGAGGTGTCTATGAAATGTAGGTACACAGAATTAGACAGCGGCTTTTGAAAAATATAAATTTTGGACCTAGGCAATTAAAGTGACAGTGAGAGGCCTGGGTCATTTTATTTATTTTTTCTTTAAAATGAAACCCACATTTTTCCTTTAATTACATGATTTTAGTAACTGGCATTAAGAAAGGCACAAAATACTGTGAACACCCCAATAAATTATTAGCACCTTCTCTTTTATTTCAGAAAGGAAAAAAGTGGTCTCTCCCTCCTCCCATGCAGCCACTGAACCCCCACACATTTCTGCATGTGATTTATGTTGAAAGTACTTTTAGTGTAGTTGTGGAAAGGATGGGACTATTTTCAGCCTTCTTACTGGTATACTACTGAATGTAGGCATTTGCAAATGTTATTCAGGGTGCAGACAGAAGTGCAGCTCCTTGGTCTAACTCTACTTTGGAGCACCTTCATCTAAATCCTCATGTAATTAGGGTTCAGACTGTTGCAGGATCAGGCCCTTTTAAAGCACTTTGCAGTCATGCACTTGTATTAGGTCACGGCTGTAGAGTGCTTTCAGTGGCCTGATTAGGCAAAGATTATCACCTCTATCTGTGAACTCATTGTCTAAAAAACAGCTGATCTTGGGTGTTGGTGTTTTTTTCAGCACTCGCATGTTGTTCCTAGAAACAGATGTGTTGACGTTTCTGGAGAATATTTCTTAACGGCAGCCAGGTCTGTACCAGAGTTGTGGTAGGACAGTGCTGGATAGCAAAGGTCACTATCTTTTTCTTTTTCTAAAGCAAGCTAGACACCTTATAGACACTCTCAGAGCTTATGGACAGAAGGACGATTAATTTCCAACTGCAGGGACAATTTTGGGAAGAATATTTTCAGGGCAGTGCTGTGCTCTGTGTGACTTGCACCAAGAAAGTAGCAGAAACCTCTTCTTTGCAGTTATATCCCCAGGGACTGATCAAAAGGAGTGGGGAGGAGGGAGAAGTGGAGCAGAGAATAGGGCCTGAGTGGCTCTGCTGTTTCACATGAAAACAAACTAATAATAATTAAGGGAAAGGAGTAGTCAATTAATAAAGCAATACAGATTTTGCAAATAAGTGGAAAATGGTTGTTTTTCCTTGGAGAGCTCATCTGATAAGGTTGCTCATCCCTTTTTCCCTTGCTCTGTTTCAATAGTTGTTCTTCTTCATGCAAATATAGGTGGAAAGGGGAGAACAGTGAAAGGTTAAAATGGAAGCAGGCTATCTTTCATCGACATGGTAATTTTGCTGCTTGGCTCAGTGCCAAATGTTCACTGCAGTCACTAGCTGCCATTCCAACATGAGTGAAAGGATCTTTAATAAGAGTGTAAATAAAAGCCAGGCTGAGAAATGAGTTTTCCATCCCAGCAATCACTGGCCTAACCTCTGCTGTAAATAGTTTCTCAGAGCAGCACAGATGGAGTACCTGCACCTGGGGATCAAGGCAATCTCTGAGCAGTGCAATTTAAACAGCTGGGTATGACTGAAACATGAATTAGCAGGGATAGGCCGAGGAATTCCATTTTGTGTATTATGTAAAAACAAATAATCCAGTCCTGGTTTTTCTCTTTAAAAAGGGGAAGGAAAAAAAGACAAAAAACTTTTGACGTGATCTTGTGGGAGGTACACTTCACTGCAGCTGTTAAATTAATCTAACCCTGAGAATTTCCCACAAGGCACTGTAAAAACAGAATCCTAATTTATGATAATTGATTTAACAGCTTGAAAATGATTTATCTGACCTCAGCAGAGATAGCAAAGACACCAAAAGAATGATCGGTCATTCTGTGCTTTGTGTGTTTCTGATTGGCCTTATTAATTTAGAGCAGAAGGTCTGTTTCAATGTCTTACTGAGACAACCAAAGACAGTTGGCAACTGAACCATTTTAAAGACTTTTTAGAAGCATTACTAAGACTGCTAAGTGCTAAGAATTTATTGCACACAAAAAAGCTCATTAGTTGATTCATTTAGAACTGTTCACAGACAGACTTCTGGTCTTGGCATTTTAAGGATTTTAAATACACACATTTTTCCAGCAGCAGAGGGGGACAGGAATCTAAAGCATCTTGTGAGAGACAATGTTGTTAAACACTATAAAGAACTAAAATGTCTTCCGAGAAGTCATGAAGGATTATGGTGAAGAGGATTACTAACTGTTGCCTTTTTAAGGTTAGATTTCATAATCACCTAAAAGCTCCACTTATTGAGCTTCTTTATCATTTAGTTCCCTTTACGTCATCAAGGTTATAAAATGTATACATTATTGTGTTAATATACCCAAGCCTCTCTTCAGCAAGATATTACCTTTGGCTACAATATTGTGTGCTACACTGTCATTTTAATGTCACAGCTGAGTGATGCAATTTCATTGCATGAATAAGAAGGGAAGAATGAAAGCCAGAAGAAAAGGTGGATGCGCACTGTAAAGATAAAACAAGAATTTTAAAGGAACATGAAATTAAAATATAGATACTTTAGATGTTTAGCTTCACAAAGTTTATGTACATCCTTCACCAATCTTTCCAGTTGGGGAAAAAGAACAAAGCACCTGTACACACATACACACAAATCACACACAAGTGGAGCCAAAACCATATTTTTTATTTATAGCCCTAACCTGAAAAATAGACTGGGAGCAGCTGAATACCAGTTTATTTTGCTGCCTGAACTGATGTGTGGTTGGGTTAAATGTCATTGAATTGGAAGGTTATGCATTTCTTTCACAGCCAGGTAATGCCCAGTGTTAAAGCACATCTACAAGAATATTAGTAATTGTATTGCCACCTTTCAAGGTGGGAGACGGAAATCCTGCAGGCTAAAATTGGTTCTATAGGGGATGAAGAGTTATTTTACTGTTCCCATGAATTGCTATCTGACCCATAACTAAAGTGGTCTATTGTAGGTGCTCTCAATCTTTTTCTTTCTGAGCCACTGCCCCCGCTCCCCCCAGCATGCTATAAAAACTCCATAGCCCACCTGTGCCACAAGAACTGTTTTTCTGCATATCCAGTAGATTAAAAGCTGTAATTAATTGATAGTTATACAGTTAAACACACACACATAGTGCATAATATAAAAAGCAAAGAATAGAGGTACAAAAAATGACAATTGACAAAAAATAAATTACAATTACGATAATTGACATAAATAATCATGACATTTCACCTGGATGGAATATCATTATATCAATTATTCATATTTGTTGTATCCATATAAATCTTTTCTTTTTGAAGTTTCCATTTTCCTACTTTTATACAATGATTACTTTTGTTTTACTCAGTGTGAAACTTGTTGCTGGTGCTGAGTAACAATTTTGTCAAGAAGTGGGGGTATCTTCAACAAGCACATGTGCATATCATGGTCAATATTCATCCTAGCCTAGTACTTTGTTTTCATTGATGTAATTGCTAAAAATCAGGCTTCACATAAGCAGGTAGTATTAAACAGTATCAACATGTCTGGTGCTACAGGGATGCGGTGCTGTATTCATTGGAACACTTCCACCAAAATGTCTTCAGCTACATGTCATTGAACCTGGTTCTGAAGGAGCTGTCTGATGAAATGTCAATGATCTCTTCCAATAGTTTTGATGGGACAGTAAATGGAAGTTTAGCTTCACTGTTCTCACTAAAGGAATTTTGTAATTCACGTATGTGTAGCACTTATTCCGTTTTGAGTTTGGGGAAATAACCATTAAATTGTCGAGCAGACCATACAGATACATTGCTAGCTGAGGTTTAATTATGTCAAAGTCAATGTCTCTTTCCTGAATGAAAGAATGTAAGAGCTCAAACATATCAGTAGTGTGCCCACAGATATGAACTTTGCAGAGGTGTAGTTTTGTTTTGAATGCTTCAATTCTTTTACGCCAGGCAATAAAATTAGTGCTCCCACCTTGCCTAGTTTTATTCAGCTTATTAATTTCACTGAATATGCCTGCAAGCTAATCCAGTTTTCCTAGCCACACGTCATTTTCAACACTTTGGCAAGTTCAGATTTCCTATCAGCTAAGAAAATACATAACTCATCTTTGAGATTAAATACAGGTTTCCCCCAGTTTATGCTATTCATGCATTCCTGGAGAATGGCACATAAATCGAATTCATAAAAATGAACCCACTTTACAATATAACAAACAGGGATAGGTTCCCATGGTGGTGAGGGAGGGAGGGAGTGAGACTAGGACTAGGGAAGGGACAGGGGGAGGGATGCCGCTCCCGGGGCTGCACAAGGCAGCAAAGCAGAGGGAACAGAGCTGCGTTCATCCCAGCCCTGATTGCAGCGGCTCCAGGAGCAGCCGGCGCTAGTTACCTGCAGCCGCTGGGCTGTACCATGCTCCACCTGTCCCCACTCACCTCTGCTCCTGGGCTGCACTGTGCCCTGGTGCAAGCATATGGTGTCAGCTGCTCCCAGGGCTGCTGCAGCCAGGGCTGGGGCGAGTGCTGCACCCCACCACGCCCGGGGCTCCGCTTGTCCGCACTCACCCTAGCCTGTGCTGGAGCGGCCCTGGGAGCAGCCAACACTAGCTGCCTGCACCATGGCATGGTGCAGCCCAGGAGCTGGAGTGAGCCCGGGGCAGGAGGGACAGGTGGAGCATGATGCAGCCCAGCAGCTGCAGGCAGCTGGAGCCAGCCACTCCTGGGGCCACTGCAGCTGGGGTGAGTGGGGCCACAGCCCTTTCACCCCTTCCTCCCACAGACCTACCTGCTTGGGCAGGGGGGCATCTATGTTGATCACATAAGAGTGAATTTATCTCACATATAACAAATTATGGGTCTAAATATGTTCATCGCATAAGAGCGAATTCGCATATAAAGAACCTGCATAAATCGAGGGAAATCTGTATATGGGTAAGTTTTCAGCCTCAAGATGCATGAGCAGGGAATGGTGCTCTGCCCCCACTTCCTCACAAAGTGCAGCAAAGCACCTGGTGTTTGTTGCCCTGGATTTAATGAAGTTAATAAGTGTTACCGTGGGGCTCAGTACAGTGCTAAGACATGGTTCAATATCATTAGCAGCAAGTGCCTCTTGGTCTAAAAAACAGTGTATCCAAATAGCACAAGGTACAACAGATTCTATTTTCTGCACAATGCCAGAATGCTTTCCAGTCATTGCTACAGCTCCATCAGTGCAGATACTGATGCAATTTGTCCATCTGATTTCTGCAAAAATCATAAAATCATCTAAAAGTTTGAAAATGTCATCTGACTTTGCTGTCATCTCGAGCTCTTTGCAAAACAAAAAGTCTTCCTTTATTTCCTTATTCCACACATACCGAACATACACAAGTAAGTGGGACATTTTTAAATGTCTGTGGATTCATCTAATTGTACTGCGAAGTCATTCTCACACAGAAGATCAATGCACTGAGAAATTAATGTCCTCAGACATAAAAGTGATCTGTCTTTCGCCAGTGTCATTTGAAGTCAGTATTTTTTGCAAGTACCTTGGCCTTCTCCTCTCCAAACATTTCCTTTGCAATTTCAATAGCATACAGCTTTATCAAAGTCTCAGCAATCGTATGCAATTTTTTTGCTTTAGCAATTTTTTGCACCACTATGTAGGACAGGAATTGGCAA
>NW_005841928.1:433487-437256 GCF_000455745.1 Alligator sinensis
GCTGAAAAAAACTGCAATGTCTATCTTGTAAGGTGCTGGAGTGGTGGCATACCAGAAAAACAAAACTGGGGTGGGGGTACCTGGCAGGACACACAGCATATTAATATAGTTAATAATCATAAATGTTGCTTTTTTAAAAGTAAATACCAGGTTTTCTAAAAATTCTAAACCCAATGACAATAAATAAGACTTCATATACTGTCTTTGTTGCTGTATATTCTTTTTTGTTAAGCATGTTGTGATGAGAGAGGAAAAAAGAGAAAAAGAGGAGAGAGAAAGAGGGAAAGAAAAAAGAAAAAGAGAAGAGAAAGAAAAAAATGAGAGAGGGGAAAAAAGAGGAGAGAGAGAGAAAATCATACATGACACACACGCACAGAGAAGCAAACACACAAGTGCAAACGAGAAGCAGACATGCACACGCCCAGAACCAGACAGACATGTGCTTATGTGCCCATACAGAACCAGACACACAGCCGCACATGCAGACACACACAACCACAGACACGCATGTGCGCACACATAAACACACAACCACACACGCATGTATGTGGCTGAGCTGCTGGGCTGCAAGACAAAGACTGACCTGACGATGCCCCAGGCTCACCACAGCCCCTGTGCTTCCCTGTGGAGCTGGCCCCTGCGCTGCAGTGCAGCCCGCTGAGGCCCTGGCCCAGAGCCCACTCATCAGCCAGCTGCCTTCTCCCTGGGGGGAGGGAGGATGCCGAGCTGGGCCAGGCAGGACCCCCTGCCCCGGGGCTATGGACACGCTGCAGCGGGAAAGAAGCAGTACAACAGGCTGGGAGGTTGAGGTATTTGTCTACTTCCAGAACAAATAAAACTGAAATTCAAGTAGCTGTCTTGGTATTTCCTAAATTTTGCAGAGCTATGAACAGCTTTATGTTTCTTACTCATACCACCTCCACTTGCTTTATATGATTATATTATTCTAAGGACTACAGAGTAAGTTCTCAAGTATGCGAAAAAACTGAAGTATTTTTACACAGATAGTTGACAGATGGTCATTTAGTTTTAGCTAAGTGTTCTAAGGAAGGAAGGTCCACTACCAACCCACCATGAATAAAATAAACAACAGACATGTAAAAAAGGCAATAAAAAATAAGTCATTCAGGCATCTTACTGAATGACTTACAGGATTGTTCCCAAAGTACATTGTAAAATTAATGAGAGTTCTTCTTTAGTTAGTGCAACTTTGATCTTTTTAATTAAATCAGAATTTATACAATTAATGGATGACAAATGTGATAATCTCTAATATTATTGCATATAGCTTTCTCTAGCACTTATCGCCATAATATCTGAACTATAAAACAAATTAAATAAAAGCTGAACAAATCTGGTCTCCCTCAAAAATTTTACTTGGTAATCTTTTCCACACACAATCATTCGCTAACATTTCAAATTTGATTCTGCAAAGTTACAAGTAAATAGGTTCCATAGTATAGCATTTAAAATAACTTCATAAATTAAGATTGCTATTTAGCACTCATATTCCCACCCCAACCCCATAACTTAAAAGTGATTTTGTTCTAACACTTGACACTTTATTTCCATATGTAAGTCTAAACAAAATATTATACATAGGCTAATTTAAAAAGGAAAAAGAAAATGTATTAGCTGTACTCACCATCCTAGAAATAATAGAAAAACACATTATCATGAGATGAACAATGGTCAGAAGAGTTTCCAGTTCATATAGCTATGTCACCATTCTATTGTTTAAGGATCTGGAGATGGTACTAAATCTGAAGTTTCTTAGCAAATTTCTGAGGTGATCTGAGTTCAGTTTGGTTCAACTAAGCAACCTTAGCGAAATCTTGAATTATTCTATTTCAGTAGGAAAGCTGAACATCATCTTTAAACTCAGTTTCTTCAAAATCATTTCAGTTACATTACAGTAAGAAGTCAGCAAAGTATCCATGTTTTACTGGGGATGAGAGGGAAAAATTTAAAGGATCAAAACTCTGAAAAACATTCTACTAAGAAAAACATATCTGCTGATGTGACATTAATTTCTTCTCCCTTGTTATTTTAAGTACATTTGCATGAAAAATATGATTATCTGTTAGAAAGCACTGCAGGCAAGTATTTTGGCCCTTAATAAACATGCTGACTTACTGTTAATTAGACCCGTTTGGTCTGTCCCTTCTCCTTTCCATGTCCCAACTCTGGAACCTACCAGCAAAGGTCCAAAATCTCTTTAATTCTAGCATGTCCTGTAACATTTCCCTTAGTCCCCCAAACATGCTCAAATAAAGTTATCCACTTCATGAGTCACTTATTAGATTAATATTTGAGATGTAAAGCTCCTACTCATAGGATACAACCATGCAAAGAAAACAAACAAGAAACAACTTAATGTAGTGTCAGATATTTTAAATGCATGACTACCATAAGAAAAGAAAGAAACCTGGCCAATATTTTAAGAGGTTTTTGGAGTCCAGCTGCCAAACATGAATGGGAAAACCATAATCCTTACTGAGTGAAAACAATCCAGGATGTGTAGAAAATTCTTATTTAAGAATCTCCAAGATAGGTATGAGGAGGAAAATTTTTCTACTAATCTACTTGGGAAAGTTAGAGCCGTTTATTTCACAGGAACAGGTATGTCAGCTGAAGGAAAAAAAGGAGCTGAGGTCTTTTTAATAGGTTTAGTGAATGTCACTAAAACCTTAGTCTGCTCAGCGCTTGTTTGATATACTTTTTATAACACAAGAACCAATAAAACAGAGTTAATGCTGGTTAAGGATGGTGTATTTACTAACCTGCTGTATTTACATCCTTAACCTGGATAAAATTCTATCGCAACTGACACTGTATGGAACAAACTCAAAGCCCTTGAAAAGTTAGTTGATTTTAAAAAAGTAGATGGCATGGTTTAGACCACAAGAAATGGTACACACCCAACTGACACTATATCTACAGACAAGAATAGGAGTCTCAGTAAACTTTCAGGCAACTACGAAAACAATACCAGATGCACACAGGCTGAGAGATCGTTACAAACTTGTAAACAAGAAAATGTCTGACAACTGTGGGAGAATAGTTGAGCAACACTGGTGACCAACATAAGGGACTGATGTAACAAAGGTATAAAGGGAACAATACAGAGTGGTGCAAATCCAAAACAAACCATGGGGTATACCAGTTTGTTCATGTTCATATCACTCACAAAAATGCAAGTGTAACGACTATTTCAGTCACAGCAGCCTAAGAGACTCAAGTGTCCAGAGATTACCACTGATAAAAAGTATTGTTTATTTATATTTGATCATTTTACATATCCACAAATCACCAAAGATGGCTTGGTTATGGAGATGAGCTGCTAGATGTTCAGAGTATATGAACTGCAATGTTGAAAAGTGCCTAAAACGTTACATTGCAAAACCTTCAGTTGATGGTTTCAAAGCATGCCAGGATCTTAAAATACTACTGCCAGTGGAAACATCACAGTTTTAGGTGTCACTAAGGCAAGTGATTTAGGGTACTTGTACATGTGCAGCAAGACTACTCCGATGCGCTATAATTACAGTGCGTTGGAGCAGACTCGATTAATCAAATCTGCTGGAGAGGCAATTAACATGCTCCAGCCAACCTCCAAGTCTCATATATCAGCATCCCTGCACTTCAAAATGGTGGCGGGGGTGCTTTAACTACAGCTCATCAAACATGCTTTAAAGTGCCCCTGCCTCCATTTTGAAGTGCAGGGATGCTGATACATGAGATGCGGTGTGCGCTTTAATTAGAGCGG
>NW_005841928.1:437266-439017 GCF_000455745.1 Alligator sinensis
CGCTCAAATTAAAGT
The DNA here is from genome assembly GCF_000455745.1 of Alligator sinensis. Lineage (NCBI taxonomy): Eukaryota > Metazoa > Chordata > Crocodylia > Alligatoridae > Alligator > Alligator sinensis. Next base: position 437,282 of record NW_005841928.1, read on the forward strand.
GCTCCCCCACCCCCAGAGTATGTGTAAAAATGCCCTTAATGAACAAATACTATGCTATATTTCATGAACAAAGCAGTTTCTGAGAGAATACAAGCAACCCCCACTTAAGGCTGTTTCACTTAGCGCTATTTCACTATAACGCTCATTTTAAATTGATACCCGATTTCATTTAGCACTCAGCAAGTTTTGTTATAATGCTTGCAGTCACCATTTTGGGTCATTAAAAACAATTGTGGTTGCCATCTTGGGTCATCAAATACTTTCGGTTTCACTTAACACTCGGTTTTTCAGGAACCAGTTAAGAGCACTAAGCAGAGGTTGCCTGTATAAGATTAAAATGGACACTTAAGCACAGGTGAGTGAAAAGTTCCTTACACTTTAAACCTCATTGGTCCTCAATTTTAAGACCTTTTAACTTACTTCATATCCAAATAGCCAACTTACTGTCCCTCATGGTACCACACTCTTCCAGGTGGGCTGTCTCCTGAGGCAGAAGTAGTGTAGATTATGTTGAAGGCAGGCTCATTAATTTGAGAGTGGTCTAACTGGCACCATCACTCAGGAGTGCTACCTCCATGGAGGTAGCTATTGTGCTTCTAGTTGAGGAGCTGGTCTGCTTGGAGCAATGCTTGAAGGCACCACCAACAGGGAACTTGAGCATGCCATGTAGACATGGCCTTAGGAATAGTTAATTAACTGGATAGTTCTACAGGTTGGTAACACTGGAGAGATTATACTTAGGAAGGCTGCAATTGTACTTAGATCCATGAGTCCTCAACAAAGCAATAAGACAAATGTCTTACCTACATTTGATGATTAAATTGCTGATGCTTTGTTTTTCAGTGTCTTAGCTGTCATGTCCACTTACAAGGACAGAAAACTGGGTCCAAATATGGTTAGGACTGGACTTTCTGTATGCATATGCGTGTTAATTTACACAGTTAGTGTAATAGGCAGACAAGGTTCCTTGGGTGAATTTGATATCTTTTATTAGACCAACCCAAATGGTTGAATAGTTATTAAGCAAGCTTTCGAGTTCAAAAACCCTTCGTCAGGCTAAGGAAGTTTCAGCAGTTGGTGTGTGCTCTTCCTGGAAGGAGTAAAGAAGCCAGGGGCTGGGCTAGGGAGTCAGTTGCCAGGCAGATTATAATGTATCAAAAATCCAATGTCTATGTTTAGTCCATGATCTCTAGTATCCAGCAGGTTGATGAACTGGAGCTCATAGGCTCGTCTCTGGGAAGTGTTGTGTAAGTTTCCCTTGAGGATCAGGACTGAGAGATTGGGGAGAGAGTGGCCCTCCTGTGAGAAATGTGCCCCACCGGCAACTGGGTATTTCTGTCTTTGATAGATTTCCAGTGTGTGTTCATTCTGGTGCGCAGTTGTTGTTTGGTCTCTCCTACGTATTTTCCATCAGGGCATTTGCTGCATTGGATGAGGTATATTACATTTCTGGAGGTGCAGCTGTAAGATCCTGGGATGCTAATGGCTCTGTTGTGGGGTGTAGTAATAGTGGGGGTGGTGGAGATGTGGGGGCAGGTTTTGCATTTCTTGTCATGGCACAGTCTGGATCCTTTTGGTGTGTTCTGGGCTTGAGAAAGTTTGCCTCTGGTGATGAGGTTGGCGAGGTTCGGTGCTTGTTTGAAGGCTAGGATGGGTGGCTCTGGGAAGATCTTTTTAAGAATAGGGTCTCTGTCTAATATGGGTTGCAATTTTTTGAGGATTTTCCGTACAGGTTC
>NW_005841928.1:439292-451480 GCF_000455745.1 Alligator sinensis
AAGATGTCATCGATGTATCTTAAGTATAGCAAGGGTTTGATGGTGCAGTTCTTGAGGAAGTCTTCTTGCAGGTGGCTTATAAAAAGGATTGCATACTGTGGGGCCATTTTAGTACCCATAGCTGTTCCCATCATCTGGAGGAAGTGTTGATTATTAAAAGTGAAATTGTTGTGTGTGAGGATGAAGTGTATAAGGTCAGTAATATCTTTGGGCCTGTATTCTGAGTTGTAATCTTGTTCCTGTAGATGTGCAAGGCAGGCTTGGATGCCATCCTGGTGTAGGATGTTGGTATATAGGCTGGTAAGGTCCATGGTGGCTAGGAGTGTGTTGCTGGGAAGGTGGTCTATGTTTTTAAGTTTCCATAGAAAGTCTGTAGTGTCTTTTACAAAACTTGCTTTGTGGGTGACAAGCGGTTTTAGGATTGATTCAACGAAACCTGATATTTCCTCAGTTAGGGTCCCATGCTTGGATATGATAGGGTTCCCTTGTTTGTGGATTTTAGGGAGCATGTAAAATGTCTCCGGGTTAGATAGCGGGGGGATCAAGGTCTGTAGTTTTTCTTGTAGTCTTGATGGAAATGATTTGATGGTATTGTTGAGTTTTTTGGTGAAAAGGGGAGTAGGAACTTCTTCTAGTTCTTTGTAGTAGGTGGTGTCAGAGAGCTGTCTCTTGGCTTCCTTTATGTAATCCTCATGGTTTACGATGACTATGGCTCCCCCCCTACGATGACTATGGCTCCTCCTGTACCTGCTGGTTTTATTACTATTTGGTAGTTAGATCTTAGAGATTTACACAGTTAGTGTAAGTTATTCATTCAGCCTTAAAAATGTTGCCAGAGGAAATGGACAGAGCCTAGGCTAGGCTTCATGGGGTTAATCACTGTGGGTACCTATACATGTGGTCTGTGTATTAAGCTCTAATTAGAACTCTCCAGTTTAAAATGATTGCGGGATACTTTAACTAAACCTTGTTGAACAAGTTTTAGATAAAGTGTCTCTCAGATATTTTTAAATGTGCAGGGGCTTAATACATGTGATGCTGTGGCATTTTAATTAAAGTGGCTGCCCAAGAACCACTCTAATTAAAATGCTCCTCCCCACCTCTGAGCACGTGTATAGGCAGTCTATGATACATTTTATTTAAAACTAATCTACAAAGCATGGTTTAGAGATCCTGGGCAAAAAGAATCAGATTAAGTTCAGACAAAAGCATATCAAGACAACTTAAATAAAATGCTTGGGTCATACTGCTTGAATTGAAGGTGTTCCATCCAACTCTGCAAACCCCCCTGAAATGAGGTTGCTAGGAACCAGGCTAGAAAACAGAATGGGTGATGGTCAGTCTTTTCAGGTTTATTATGTACCTTGTAGACAACCTGACATCCCTGGGGATTTCCTAAACAAAGGGGCAGTTTTAATAAGATGCTCAGCCAGATTTAGCTTTCATCAAAATGAAGCAAATAATTATCAATCAGGCACATTGGATACTGAATATAAATAAAGAAAAGCATCCATGCAAGGTCTTGGAGCTGGGTGGCTGCAGTAAAGGAAGCTTTTGATTGATGAGTGTCATGACATTTCCATAAAAAATACACGATCCACAAAACTACATTAAGGTTATATGCAGTTATGTTCAACTCTGAAACTTTTCTCAATACACGTGATTGAAAAGTTATACTGGGTTCTTGCGATAAACCTTTGGAGGCTATAATTTAACAAAGAAAATTTGGCTATAATTAAAAACGGTAACTCTGATTCTGAAGAAATACATTACTGTGGTTAAGTTTGCAGAGAAAACTTTTTTGACTTTTTTAAATGGCAGGTCCTTGAAACTGCTAAGAGGCTTAGAGTGTTTGGTCCTAGAGGAGATAGATTAATGAACAAAATGCAGGTGTGGAGATAAAAAAAAAATGTATGATAAATGCTACTTCTCTTCAGGACAAAGACACTGTCTTCACTTCCCATGGGAATGCTGTGTTCTGGATGTAATTGTTATGTATAGATACAGGCTTGTATTACATATACAGTATACCTAATTATGCCTACCAATACAATGTCCTCCTGGAGCTCTAGTGACCTACACATATACTTTAAAACAGAAAAGGAAAGTATGAATTTATTCCAGCATAAATGTTGTCTAGCTCTAAATCCAGTGAAAAAATACCAAATAGCTTTACCTGATTCTAGTCTCTAGATGCCAATTGAAGTTGAAGATTACACAGCAGATAGTTCTTCCCTTTGGTCACCTTTGCTAATTTGCACATCTGCTTTTTTGCTTAACAAATTGTCAAAAATTGTGAATGGTTTTCTTCAATGTATTGACTACCTTAGATGATTTCCTAACATCTCACTCCTTTATCCTCAAGAATGTTAATAGATGATAACTACAATTACATAAAAAGAAAAAATCCTTCAGTGGATTTTTTTTGTGGTAAATTAGATTTAAAAGTTTCAACAACCCTAAGTGCAAGCACTATTCTTGATACTGTTGCCTGTTGTGCATTCTTTTATGTGCTAGAATCTCCTTAAGCAAAAATTGACTGCAGTACTGTTCTATCAAAGACAAGATCTCTTTGGGAATCCTCCACAGTTGCATGGAACAACTGATCCCCTTCCTCTGCCTGATTCCTTGTTCTGCTCTCTTTTTCCTGCTGGATCTGCCACATGCTAAAAAGAGCAGCCGCATATAGCAACAGTGGCACACTTGCTGTGGGCTGGCCACCTTGGCATACAGCTTAGTGGAAGTGAGAGATGAACTCTAACTCACTGCTCTGTAAACATCTGATTCAGAGAGAGGCAGCAGAATTAACCTGAGCTCTGGTTGAGTGTGCCTGAAATACAGATTGAGATTCAATATTCATGAGCTCATGTCTGATACAACTGGAAATCCAGTTTGAGAGGTTCTTGAGATGAAAAGTGGATCCCCTGGATCTCCTAGCTATGGCCACAAATAGGCATAGGGACCTTTTAAACAGTTTGATCCTGTGCAGATCATAGGAAAAGAGGGCTGGAGGTAGGGTTAACATATTTCCAGTTCCAAAAAAGAGAACACCTGTCAGGGGTGTACATGATTGCAGGGGGCAGTGACATGCAGGTGCCCTGCCCCTGCCCGTTCTGTTGCCCCTCACTCCCAAGCCACAGCCCCTCGCAGCCCTGCTGCTGCCCCTCACTCCTGACCCGCAGACCCCTGGCCCAGCCAGTACCCCCCAATCCCAACCATCAGTATCCCGCCACCACAGGTCATGCTGGTACACCTCAGTCCCAATCTGCAGCCCCTCCCAACACTGACGGTTCCCCTCACTCCTAACCCACAGTCACCTATCCCGCTGGTGCCCCTCACTTCCAAGCCACAGCCCTCCCAGCACTGGTGCCCTCCCACAGCTCTCCAAGCCCCGCCAGTCTTGGCTTGTAGCCCCCTGCTCCCCACAGCCCTGCAGTGTCCCTTGGCCACCCTACCCCTGCGAGCAAAGGCACTGGTTTGCTGCCCACTGGCACCAAAGGGCTCCCCTGCCCCCTTCCCCCGGTGAAGGGGTAGGCACCTCCCCCACATTCCTCCTGCCCTGCTGCAGCCTGTGTGCCTAGACAGCTTCCCCCCGTGCCGACAGGCACCCACCTGTTCCCACCCCCCAACCCATCCCCTTCCACACACCCTGCCACACACACAGAGTCACATGCGCACTCCCCCACAACCTCCCAGACAATCCCCCAGCCCTAGCCCTCCATCTCCCACTTCCCATAGACTTACCTGCATCCAGCTGCTGGGGCTGCTCCTACCCCCATGCCTGGCTGCATGCTGGCCATGTGTATGTGTGGACACACATACACATATGTTGCCCCCTGCATTCAGTTGCCCTCCCCCTGTTCTCCCTAGCCGCAAGCAGCAACTTGCTAGAGCAAGCCTGGAAGTGCCGGGAAAAACACTGATGCTGGGCAGAGCAAAATCCCATGCATTTGATTATATTTTAAGTAACTGCCCCGACCAAGATTGGAAGATCCAAAAAGAGAACATGTCTGGGAAACCAGATGTATGGTAACCCTAGCTGGAGGGGACCTCATGAGGTCCTCTAGCCCCCTTCTAAAAGCAGGATCACCCCTGACTAAACCATTCCAGCCAAGTGCTGTAAAACTCGAAAATAACCCTCAGTGGAAATGTAGGTTAAGTACAGAGGAGCACCTTGCTATAAAAGATGTTGTAGAGGTTGACAATTTGACCAGATTCAAAAGAGGACTGGACACATTTATGCAGGATTGGTCCATCATTAGGCATTAAACATGATAGTTAAAGGTACAACCTCCAAATCATGATTTCCTAGGCCTAGGGATGCTAAAACTAAAGGAAGAAAGGCAAGGGAGATCCATTTGGATACATATTGCATAAATACTCTTTAACTTAGCATCTACTCCCTGCCACTGTGAGATACATAATACTGGTTGAGATGGGCCAGTGCCTTGACCCATTTCTTAGGCATGCATGCATTATGATCTTTGAGCTCACATACTGATGGATGTAGAGCTTGGATCTCACTAACTTGCCTGGTGGAGGTAATTGCCACTAGGAAAACAATCTTTATGGTTGAAAGTTGGAGGGATAAGGGTATCATTGCTTCAAATGGTGGATACATTATCACCACAAGACCAGATACAGGTCCTTTAGAAGAACTGCATCCTTGACATATGAGAAGGCTTTTGCCAACCCTTTTAAAAGGGGAAAACTGGAGGGTAGTGAGCAGGGATTGCCACTAAATGAACTTTAGTTGAATCATGGATAGATCTGCAGCCCTAAGTTCCAACAGCTAATCTAAAATATTTGGGACTGAAGAGAACAATTGAAAAATCCTCTATGTCCAACACTCATGTCAGTCTTGCTGTGCCTTTGCAGTGTTCATGGGATTAATGGGATCAGAAGCAAGGTATGTAGCAGGCCTTTGCAATGTGGTATCCAAAGAGGGAGCCCACACTGAGGGCCATCATGGAGCAAATGAGTAGACAACCTCATATTCTGTTCTGTTGAAAATAAGTCTATTCGCTACAAACCCTGTGCTGAGAACAGTCCTTGATCTCTCATGTATGGTGGATCAACATGACTCGACTTTCAACAGTCATGTTGATCCGCCATGAGAGACAAAGGGTTTTTCTCAGCACAGGGTGTGTAGCTAATAGACTTATTTGAAAGTCTATTAAGACTTGAAAGTCTATTATGAATCTGTAGTCCCCCATTTAGATCATACTTAACACAATCCGGTTTGTGGGTGATATCCTGTTCTGCAATTTTGCATTCAAGTTAGCTTTTAAAGTTCTGTTGTTTAAAGACAACTACTCTGAGTTGTGCAATGGAATCCAGGAAGCTTAAAGTGTTCTGTCACTAGCTTCTGTGTCACCAGGTTCTGGACTTGATGTCAGATTAATGTCCCCTCATTCTTTCACGAGGATTGCCCTTTATGTCCAATGCTGACATTAGGGGAGCATTATAAGCAGGTGGTGACATATGACACTGATAAAGGTGCAAGCAAATAAACCTCAGATGTTTAATTCATGTTCAGTATAAGATATGTTGCATGTTTTAGTAGTCTGCATTATCAGCAAATCTTGGTCTTATTTATTGATAGTCTAATTTGTTTGACTATTGGCTAGTTCCTGCTTTCTGCTCAGAAAATGGCCAAATGCATTTTAAAAGAGAAATGCCTTAGAAGCATATCAGAGGAGACCTAAATTTCTGACATAGAAATATCTTTACATATAAATTTCCTTCCCCAGAAATTCAATCTGTTTTAATAGACTAAAGAAAAAAATGGGAGACAAGGGATTTAAGAGAAGACTTTGGGGAGACTTTGGGGAGACATAACTCAAGTCTAGGAAGGAAAGCACCCCTGCAGCAGAGGCTGGTGAGCCATCTGGGGAAAAAAAAACAGCAGGGGTGTGGCCATTTCTGAAACAGAGAAATTACCAGGAAAGCTGCTTCAAATTAGAAAGTATCAGTGAAAGGTATTGCTGTTTTATTTTGCATTTTTCCCCCAAACCTTATGTTTTTTCCATGCTATGTTATAAATTTGTTTTTGGCTTTTCACCTTGGTTTGTCTGATGAGCGATTTCAGGATGGATGGCAGCTGCAGCCATTCTGTTCCTTTGGGGGGTGGCAGACTCATTTTATTTTGCAATCCCAGAGAACCTTAAGAGTTTGGGAGGTCTTACTCCACTACATTGTAATGTCTGGTCAGCCTAAGATTTGCTAGGGGAGAAGAGTCCTCCCAGAAGCAATATCTGTTTGAAGCCCTGAGGATATGTAGCAAGGTAGTGGAAAGAGGATCTGAGGTCACCCCACAGCAAAACCAAGGAATTGTTACAGGATGGCAGCAAGTTTCATTGCTGAAATAGAGACACCAGGAGAGTCCTTGCCAGAGATAGCAGTGCAAGAAGTTCTACTAAGCCCTTCATATTTTCTGCATCAAATGGAGGAGGTTGCATACTTTGATGACCTGCATTTACATTTTCCTTGAAGATAAGTGCAAATCCTGGGTAAGATCTAATAACTTGTAGCCACAACTTGTACTACTCTTGTAGTACAAGAGTATCATCATAGATCTTGGTACTTAGGCAGCTGCTTCATAGGCCCTCAGACTAGAAGGGATCACTATGGTCACATTATCTGATTTTGTGTATGCACAAGTCATGGAAAGTTGTTTTTTTTTGCAGAAGCTGAATTAAAAAATGTCTTAGAGGGTAGAAAAAGAAGTTGCTTTTGTGGTGACACAAAGGCTAAGGAACAGATGTCCATACTCCTTCTCATTCCACTTATGCCCATGATTTGTGGGCCTTACAAAAGTGGTACTAGTTTCTGCAGATTTATTGCAGCACATGTCTGCTTGCCTTATGGTGCAAAAGCATGGGCAATTTGGAGTTACCCCACAAATTTCCATGCAGGATCAGACCTCATAGGTTCTGTGAGTGCCTGGCTGGCTTTTCCCAATTACAGACACACCTCAGAGCGTCAGCAGGCACATCACTGTAAGGAGGGAAAGCCAAAGTTCCCTGCTTATAAAGACATACTTCAGAGAGTCCTCAGAGCATAACGGGAAAGTCAAGGTTTCCCACTTGCAAAAACATACCCTAGGCAATCTCTGGAGCACATTTCTGTAAGCACGGAAACACACTGCCCATTGTTCTGCAGGATTGGGCCCCAGTCTGATTAGAAACAATGTGTGTTTTTCCCAATGAAGTGGATGACCTCTGGTGGGACAAATCTTGCCACAGCTGATCTGTTTTATTTGGCAACGACTGTTTATACCTATAGACACAGCTAATCTTGTTTTAAAGATTAAATGAGGGCAATCCCACTACCTTCCCTGGTAAACTGTTTCAAAGTTTAATTTACCTTAAGTCTTGGAAACTGTCTTATTTCAATACTGAATTTCTCTAACTTCAGCGTCCAGCCACTGAAAATTATATGGGCCCACAAGCTTGAAAAGCCTATACAATTAGATCTCTTTTCCATGTCTTAATACATATATATGGTCATCAAGTCACATCTTAACCTTCTGTTTAATAAGTTGAATAGTATGAATGCTTATAACTTTACATCATATAACTTGTTTTCTAGGGCGCCCTCTATGCATTACACTTAAAGTGTGATTAACCAAGTAATCATGCCTTAAATTGTGACCTAGCTACATGTTCAACCAATTAACAGTGTGATAAAACAAGCAATAAGCTACAAAGTTTTTCCATAAAAATGTTTATTAACTTTGTAGCTTGTTCTAATCATGCCATTAACTGAACTCCTGGCCGAGGGCTCCCCTGTGGCTGGAAGCCCCACCAAGGGGCTCCTACTCATAGGGATGCACCAACTACTGGGAGCCTTGCAGGCAATGAAGCTCATGGGGGGAGGGAGGAAAGCAGCGTTTTCCCCACTGCAAGCTTCGCAGCTGACAACACTGCCACCACTGCAAGCTTTGTCATTTACAAAATTATTACACGTTGCTAGCCATGGGAGGGGCAGCTGTGGGGTTTGCAGCCACGGGAGCTGGTATAGGGGGAGCCCAGGATCATGGTCCCAGGCTCCCCCTGCACCAGTGATAAGGTGCAATAGGATCTAATGTGTGATCCAACAATTGCACCTCCTGCTAGGCAAGTGTGGCATGGCAGTGGGTGTGATTGTGTGGATTGCACATTATATCCCATTGATCCTTTACCTGCAGAGGGGCCTTTATCCCATTGCGCCTTTACGTGTAGAGGGGGCCTAGCTGTGGGAGCATTTTTGCAACTTTCTTTTGAATTCTCTCCAGTATTTCCACAACCTTTTGAAGTGTGCACAGAAGAATGAGCAGCAGTCTTGCAAATGCTAGAGATAAATCACTTTCCTACTTCTGCTTTCTGTGAACTCAAATACTGCATTAGTCCTTGAAGTAACACCACTGCACTGAGACCTCAGTGGTCAATAACGAGCCAACATTATATCACAGTTATATCACAATAACGATTATATCACAGAGTATTGACAGTAGTCAATAGCGAGCCATCAGTTCTTTTCCATCACTGATATTTTCAAGGCATGGTGTTCCAGGTTGTGTTAGGTTTGATGGAATAACACTCAAAGGGTTAATCGTAACTTTTCAGTGTCCAATATTAAACAGGTCAACATAGTTCAGCTACAGACCTTAGTCTGTTTAGATCTATGACAAAAGATTAAAGATGTTTAAAGGAAAAAGAATTTAAAACACGATAGCTGAGATGGGCTGGAGATGTTGCTGGAGTTGTCCTGTTTCCAGACAAAGCACTCATAAAAGCAGGGTGGGGAGGAAGCGGAGGGCAGGGAGAAGATTAGAGACAAAATGTCACCTGTTTCTCTGGTGCAGACTCCAACTTGCAGCCTCATTACTAGAAAGACAGGCACAGCACACAATCCAATCAAGTCCAAGACTTGCCAAACCTGTAAAAAATTAGCCCGCGAAAACTGGAGATAAAACCAGCAGCAGGACATTTACTGATTGCCTTCAGGCACAAGAGGACAGACGTGGGGGTAATCGAGACCCCAGGAAGCTGGAGAGAGCGGAAAAGGATTCTTACCTGCGATCCCGGAGGAAGCCGTGAACCAGGACTCTGGAGAACAGGTCAGACGTAAGACGGACAATGGTCCAGGAAATTGGACTATACCTGGTGAGCGTGGGAAAGCACTGAGACACTGGAGCAGCTCTGCCTTGAGCTGAAAGAGAGACGGTGTCTCTGGGACAGTGCTTGGGGAGGCAGGAACCCAGATAAATCCCTGACCTTATCAGGACGATGTCTGCTGATCCGATAGCAGAACAAACGGTGCGGGCACAGCAGGAGGCTGCTCTCGGTGCAAGCCGCGAGCGAAGAGCAAGACGTGGAGGATCACACTCTGCTAATTTAAGTAATTGACGGGGGAAGCTACACAACTACAACGTATCTGTAAAGTGGCAAAACGGAGTCTTCCTTTGTCTGTGGCTCAGAACGTCCTCTCCAACAAAATAATTGACGAGGTTTTTGTTAATGTCTCTGTTATGTTGGAAAATAAACCCATACCTTGAGCGTTTAACACCCGAGTGGTATTTAACAATCAAAACATCAGAGCTCACTGATTTTCTCCTCTTTCTTAGTCAATCCAAGTCATGGCAGGTGCATACGAAGGAGAGAAGAGGCTAAGATTACCTTGCATGCTCACACTCACCATGGACTGACCCTTCATGGGGTGTCATACAGATTTTCTGGTGTTTATTTCACTCATCTGGTATGTGTGGTCTCATCAGAAAGCCAATAGCATGATGTATCTTTTCATGCTGACTTTATCATTGTATGGGTTATGTGTAGCGGGTCTACTCAATTTGCAATTTTGTGGAAACGACAAAATCCAGGATTCCTTATTAATTTTAAAAACTTAAAAATTAAATGTTGGCTTCCCAGTAAGAGCTAACAGTCCTCACTGCTGCAGTCCAGCCTCACAACCTGCCCAGGGGACAGGAAGGTGCTGGCTAGCAGGGCAGCAGACAAGATGTGGCTGCCCCCTTGTTCCTCCTCCTGCCACCGTTGTCTCTCTACAGTTAGTACTATGAAGCAGGTCCAGCAAAGCACATCCGGGAAACACCTGGAAAATTTGCTTTTTATGCCATAACCAACCCAAAAAAATTGTTTAGTCTCATAGTGATTTAAGTAGGTCCCTAGTTACATTACATTGTCTGTATATATCTTTATGGTTTAGTCAAGGAAAGGGAGCAGGAAGAACGGCTAAATTTTACCTTGTTGCGCTGCTACAGCAAGGACAACTGCCACTCCCAATTACAGACAAAAGGGGCCAAGTTACTGTCTGCCTATAATAGCAAATTCAACTCTTTCATCATGGCAAAGGCATCTGAAAGAAGTGGCCCATCAGCCAGAGGAATGTTAAGTTGTCTCAGGGAGAGGAGTTTCTGAAAGATTTAGGAGACTCATGAGGAATTGGGACAATGCTGGGGGGGGGAGAGAGAAGGAAATGTCATTTGGAGATGAAACATGGGCTGTATATAAGGTGACCAAGGTCTTCAGATCCCAGGTTGGAAAGAATTCCAGGGCCTCAACAGTCAAGGCTGTTCAACAGGAAGGCTGATCAATTAAAAACAGGGGTAGGGCTCTCAGGAGGGCTAGGGTATAAACAGATGAGAGGGTAAGAAACCTGTGATTTTTTGTTTTTGTTCTATCTCCAATCTTATAGTCAGTTTTTCTTGCATGATTCTTTTCTTCTATATAGTAAATCCTTTTGTTGTTTTGTCTCCTTGATGTTTGCCTGTGGCAGGGTGATCTCTGGGTGAATGATACTCTAGGCTTACCCATTCTATGAAAAGGGGGTCTTAAATTTTTTCCACAACCCAAAGGGAAGGTGACCTAGGGCTCCCTTTTTTATTTATTTATTTTTTTAAGTAATCCACTGAGTAAAAAAAAAAATCCATTTGTACCTAAAATACTGGTATTGTGCATTATTATTTGCTTATCTTGATATTAAGCAGCTATTCACAAATGCTCTACACCTTCACTTTGGGATATGTTTAAGTTTTCTAGTTGTATACCCAGAAGAGTGAAGGGGGCATTATAAATAAAGTCATATCCCTATAGCTTATAACATGATAAACCATCACCATAACTAAACAAAGTCCACCACTGCACATAAGATAACTGTCTGTGTGCACCCTATTTTCACAATGCTACTGTGCAGCAACCTATATTGTTGGTCAATCTCAGTGTTTAATGTAGGAACCTGATTTGTCCAGAATACTACACCTATTTTAGACCTGGAGCAATACAGCTTTTATTTACTTCCACCTGTAGAGGGATAAAAGCTACACTTCCATATTTGAATACTGAAAAGCTAAACTATTTCATAATGAAACTTTTACAGTCATAGTACAAAATCCATGCTAAGGTCAACTATAGGTTATTTAACCTCCTGCAACCTTTCATCCTCAAAGGTGATTTCCAACATAAGTTTCTTAAACTCAGAAGCTATTCAGGGTGGTGGGGTAGGCAAATGTTACATTACATATTTCGTATCCTGCAGTAAAATTCTCAGGATCATAAAGCTTTTCTTTTGTATGTGTGGATAAGGGAGAAGAGGAGGAAAAAAAAAAAAAAAGACTAGAGCAAGAGGCACAAAAATCAGTCTGACAATGAAACCTAACTTCAGGCTTAAATTGGATATCTTCAAAACCAAACTAGGCTGTTATATCCTTGCTGAGACTTTCTGGAGAAGTCAGGTCTGAAGTTGATTGTAAAGACTGAAAGTGTTCTACCATTTCTCTCCATGAGCTTTTGCTACTCAGTCTCTTCTCACCTGTGTTTATTCATATCCCCTTTCCTAGACAGAATGGCAGCACTTCATATATTCACTTTAGGTAATTGCCCAAGGAAGCAGCTGCTCCAGCAGTGGCATGTAGGAAATCTGTTGACACACCAAGTAGTTCTTCCCCCAATAGCACTTTCAGTTAAATGGTATGAGTTCTGCTATTTCTCATGCAGCATCAGATGCTTTGTATTACATCTCCCTTCCCACATCCTTGAAACAGGGTTCAGATTTATTTATGGTAAATTTGGTGGCTGAATCCTCATTTCTTCCAAAGACTCTGCTGGAGGACAGACAAGGGAATTTTCATACATGCTGCAGGAGGTGCTATGTTCCTTTTTAAATGAACAAGCGATGCAAGCAGGAAT
>NW_005841928.1:451511-455017 GCF_000455745.1 Alligator sinensis
GTGTTTCAATAGTGGGACTTTTAGAAAGTCAAAATAGAATCTGTAGGAAAAAAAAAAAGGGTAAACAATCCAGTGTTACACAAGCACCTCCACAGACTAACAAAATGAACTCTGCTCAGGAATTAAACACTACCACAACAATAGATTCATAGATGTTAGGGTCGGAAGGGACCTCAATAGATCATCGAGTCCGAACCCCTGCATAGGCAGGTTCCCGACCTTGGCCACTCTAACTGTGAAGAAGTTCTTCCTAATGTCCAATCTAAATCTGCTCTCTGCTAGCTTGTGGCCATTATTTCTTGTAACCCCCGGGGGTGCCTTGGTGAATAAATACTCACCAATTCCCTTCTGTGCCCCCGTGATGAACTTATAGGCAGCCACAAGGTCGCCTCTCAACCTTCTCTTGCGGAGGCTGAATAGATCCAGTTTCTCTAGTCTCTCCTCGTAGGGCTTGGTCCGCAGGCCCTTAACCATAAGAGTGGCCCTTCTCTGGACCCTCTCCAGGTTATCCGCATCCCTCTTGAATTGCGGCGCCCAGAATTGCACGCAGTACTCCAACTGCGGTCTGACCAGCGCCTGATAGAGGGGAAGTATCACCTCCTTGGACCTATTCGTCATGCATCTGGTGATGCACGATAAAGTGCCATTGGCTTTTCTGATGGCTTTGTCACACTGCCGACTCATGTTCATCTTAGAATCCACTAGGACTCCAAGATCCCTTTCCACTTCCGTGCCACCCAGCAGGTCATTCCCTAGGCTGTAGGTATGCTGGACATTTTTCCTCCCTAGGTGCAGCACTTTGCATTTCTCCTTGTTGAACTGCATTCTGTTGTTTTCTGCCCACTTGTCTAACCTGTCCAATGCTGAATGTTGGGTTGTAGGAGGTAGTGACAGCAAATCCCAAAAACCCAGCACAGGAAGACAAATTCCAGTTGCTGTTAACGGGGAAGATATGGGCAAGACGGAACATAAAAGATACTGGATGACAAGGTACTGCAAACCGACAGGAGATGGAGGACAGAAATGAAGTGAAAAGTCAGAATGTAGAGGGACAAGCAAATTTTGGGGGGAGAAGAGCGAGAGAGACATTCTAAGACCATGGAAGACTGTTCTCTAAAAGCAATCATAGTCCTGGAGAAGTGTAAGTGAAAGTAATTTTGGACACAGCTGGGTGGCATCTTTCCCCAACCAGGGTGTGCTGCTGAAAAGTAAGTTCTGCCTGCTTGCTGCCAGTCTCCAATGAATCAGTTGACAATTAAATATAGGAGATGGAGTTGTGTCCAAGCTAAGTGGATCTCAGCACAAGTCAGGAGCTGAATTCAGCGGTGGCATGCAGGCCACATACTGTGCCAGCCGTTCCCTATGGAAGTGACCCATCAGAACTCCATCCTCATCCCCACCACCTGGATTACACATGGCCTGCCAACTGGACAGCCTTGCCATATTTATGCCCTTTATGTCCAACCATCACATTCATTCTCCAGCCCACAGTCTTGCTTCAACCTAACATGCCAGAGTACATGCCAGACTTTTCATGCCAGACACCATCTCTAGCCCCTTCTCATTAGGCTTACATTTTCTGTCCAGCATTCTTACTCACTTCCCAAGGCAAATCCATTCATTCCTCATGGTAATCCCTTTACTGGTGGAACACATGGCTCTACCTCTCACACCAGAAGAGTCTGAAAATGTTACAAAGTCCTTCCGATTTGCCTAGTTCAATTGGTGGATTTTTTTTAAAGTTAATGTGTTGATTAAAAAAGAATGCAAGTATTGATGAGGTTCCTAAGGCTTTGTCAGTCATGATGTAAATACACATTAGAAGATAGAACGATGCATTATTTAATGTTCAGATCACTTAATTTTAGAATAGTTTCCCAAACATTGCCTAATACCTCACTTGACCACTACTGGAAATGAAGATACTGATATCCACCCGTGTACAAGTTGCAACAAAACATTCTCTCACCTTTTACCAGTGAAAAGTCTGAAAACAGCCTCTTCATTTATTATGTCACTGAATATCCCATTTTAATTCAAATTGGCTTATGATGCCACCATCTCTGAAATAATCTTGGAATATATTTCATTTTCTCTTTTTCACACCAATGATTATTTTCTAAAATGGTTTTAATACCCATATTCTTCTAAAGTGGAAGGTATGAAGGCCCACAGAAAAGATTTTGCATACAATTTCCGAAACTATCTAGGTATTAGCATTAAAAAAAAAAAAAGTCGGAAGAGGAAAGGTGTCTCCCCCCATCTGCACATGAACTGGCTTGTTTATCATGCACCTTACCTTACATCAATTAAAAAGCAACAGAATCAATGGTGAGTTCTAAAGCATCAGTTTTGACTGTATTGGGACAGGACGTTCTCCTTCTTGGCACACAGGATAACTGCTCCCTGCAGGGAAGTAACTACCATGAGTGCAAGGTTTGAAGTTGATGTGTGCCAGTCTCTCTAAAATAGGCACTGACAGACAGTAGCTGGAGGGGAGAGCAGCTGATGACTGTTCTTCTCAAAACAGATAAGACAATAGTGCAAAAAAGCATCAGATCAGGGAATAAGAGCATCTAATGCTTAATCGACTATGTTATGAATCTCAATGCATTTTCATTATTTTGTGAATCGAAAGAAGTGCTCTATAAAGCTACACAAGAGCATTTTGTGCAGTACTTTCTCACTCAGCATAGCAAACAATAGACTTCACAATAGAGATATTATAACCATAAACTAAATGCCTTTACACATGGATTCCATCAACTCAGTCATATGTCTATTTTAACTTTTCTGCAGGGAATTCAGATAAAAGGTTTAACTTTAGATGAAGCCTCTTAGAGTTAATACAATAAAGAAAAATTCAATGAGAGGCTCAGACAGTTTCATGTGCTGCCTCTAACAATACAACTTTTGAACCTCATTTAGGAACCATGATGCATTTTAAGACTTTTTTTTCTTAACATAAGCTTGAACAAAGTATTAAATTTGCAAGATGCTAACATCTTCATCATCTTTCCTCTGAGAATCTCCAAGCAGTCAGAAATATTAATGAATTTAGTCTCATGACACCTCAATGAGATGGGCATTTTACAGATGAAGGAAGATTGGGACAAGGATTAAAAGCTTAATGCTGCGTCCTAGCCATAAAAATGGGCCTACAGCAGTCCTTCAAGGGCTAGACAGCTGAGCCCCAAGTAGTTTGATGAAGGCTACAACAGAAGTAGAAACAAAAAACTTACACCTTCTTGTTCATTCCTAAACCTCAAACTAAGAGTCGTTGAAAAAAATTTTGAAGCTTAGTTTTCTATGCCACTACAGGAAAAAAGTGATCTCCCAAAACTAACTCCTTGGGAGACTGGGGAACGGCATTACCCATCAGAAACCTTCTAGACCAGGGGTGGTGGATCCAGCCCAAGAGGCTTTGGCAGCTGCATAGCAAAGAGGGTGGGGGGTGGGAAGGAAGGGTTGGGTGGCAGGTCATGCTGGGAGCTAAGATTCCTGCT
>NW_005841928.1:455048-456919 GCF_000455745.1 Alligator sinensis
TGAGGCCCTAACTATATAGCACTGAAACAAAAAACTACTCTGTATGCCAAACCACCCCCCACCAAAAAAAAAGAAAAAACTACAAACAGATCCCTGCTAAGAATTTCATTAATTACAGTATTTTAGTAAATAGTTTAATGTGGCAACCTAACAGTAACTTTAAAATGTAATTTTTTGAAGTCCCAAGAACACAGTATGTTAAGTATGAATTGCTCAGTCTACAAGTAAAGTTTAAAAAGTGTGTTCTATAATACTAGTTAGACTCTCCCCATCAACTCACTTGAGTCCTAGGCACTGTTGCCATGTCAATGACCTCCATCCTACCAAATCACACACAGTCAGTACTCTTTACTAACAAAAGTAAGGCTAGAATCATAATCCTACACAAAAATAAAAAGGATTTTAGATCATTAGCAAGGAAACAACTGGTAATTTATTACACACTAGCTTCAAATGTAGGTTAGATAGACTTTGTTTGGTGAAGCAGCATTATTTGTTAAAATATTTGCATGTTTGTCCTTTCCTTTGTAAAATATATATTCTATCCGTTCTACATTTTTGGTCTTTTTAAATAGGTAATCCAGTGGGTTTATCATCTCCACATCTGAAATAATTTTGTAATTTATAAAAGTCAGTCGGTAAGAGCAACTAAGAGTTTCTTAATTTATTAGTAAGGATGGTGAAATACTCATTTACTCTTTAAAAGCTAAAACTAAACTATGAAGATCTAGAACCATGCTAGTCAGGGTACTGAGCCATAGACAAGTGAAGGACCATCAAATCAGAAATTGCTGGTTGAGAGGAATAATGCAAGGTTTTCCATATCCTGGAATATTTCCCATCACTGGGCTTAAACTGAAAAGAGGATTTTACAACATGCAGGATGCTACTAATGGATTAGTTCTACTCTGTTAAAGACCCCCCCCATACACTTAACCAATAAGTTGAAACAAACCCTCTTATTTATAGAGACATCTACCCAACTCTAATTTACAAAGTAAATTACATATAGTGAATGACAGACTATTACTGAAGCACCAACTTTACTTTTAAAAGCATTTGTTAAGGTCATAGAGGTTCTCTCTGGTGTGTCCAATTAAGTTAGATGGATAATAAAAACAGAAAGATATTTTATAACTATCTATATAGTGTTTACTCTATGAGATGGAAATTCTTGCCAAAAAAAGAGATGCACATGCACGCACACAAAGTAATTGCACACGTTTATTGTAAACCTTTTGATACATTCCAAAAAATCTGACAAAGCATAACCAGGATATGCTCAAGACATTACATTACATATCACAAGCATATCTAAATCATCACCCAAGAGTGTGAGGTTACTATAGCTTCAAAGCAGCTGTTCGTTTTCCTCGAGGTCACTGGCATCTCGCTGCAAACCAAAAATACACCCAATCTCAAAGACAATTAGTGCCAAGCAGCATCCCGATGGACAAGCATGCCCAACAAACCCAGCGCCTCACCCAGGCGTGCCAAGCGTTCAGAGCACGTTATTTCCCCAGGCACAATGAATACCCAAGGGTTTTTCCCCAGTCCCCAGGGATGGTGCTGGAGGAGAGGCTGGGCTGGCCTGGGCGGGTGGCGCTGTGCCTCCGGCACACAAAGAAAACGCGCATCAGCCACGGATCTGCACCTCTTCCTCAGGCACCAGCACGGCTCCTTCCAGAGGCAGAGGGAAGGGGGGGAGAGAAAATATCTGAAGCTGGAAAAGCGGCGCCACCGCCCACGGGCCCGGCCGGAGGTGCGCGATGAGGCGGCCAGACGAGGCGGGCTGGCTCTTCTCCCGTCCCGCGCGGCCGCAGAGGAGGGCGCCGAGGCGGGAGGCGGAGCGGGACTCGCCGCCGCCCGCG
>NW_005841928.1:457528-488187 GCF_000455745.1 Alligator sinensis
TGCAGCCGAGGTGACGTCAGGCGCGGGGGGCGCCGGGAGGGGGAGGAGTTTCCCGCTTTCGATCCGGGACCCTCTGAAATCCGCGGGAAAAGAGCGGGCGGGGCGAGGCGCGGATGCGCGGGGCGGGTCCCGGAAGCGCGGCCCTAGGCTGCAGCCCGCGTCCAGCTGAGGGGAGAAAGGCAGCGAGGCGAGGATTTCTAAGGGGAGGATTCCTTTACTGGGGAGGGGGTGGAGCAAATAGAGTCCTCAATGAAACAGCATCACGCGACTCCAGGAGCTAGAGCTCAAGGGCTAAAGAGGGCAGAGGGTCCCTAACTTGCCTTAAGGTTGAGCCCTATAGAGCTAGTGCAATTTATGAAGCCCCTACTGGCTTGCGTTGTAAAATGCCACGAAAAATAAATTAAACTAAATAAAGAGAGCAGGTCTGTTCAGGAACCAACCTGGTCTACACGAAACAGACTGCCAGGGACACATACGCACTCAAGCCCACCCACCCTAAGAACGCAGGCAGGACTCCAAAAGGTTTCAGAAAAACCACATTGCAAGACAGAAGAGAGCAAACAGGCTGCTTACAAGTTGGCTGTAGTAGGGAAAAAGCTTGGCATACAAGAAGCCACTAGGCTAATAGGAAAGAGTAGCAAAAATGGCTCCAAAAGAATAATAAAAAGGTTAAAAAGTAAGCCATTTGCATTTCTTTTTGAAAATTGCTGCTTATGGCAGATACCGTACTAGACTATGCTGTTGACCAGTAATTTCACAAATTTTTAAAAAGGTAGCGCTCTAATGAAGTGCATATATAAACATGATCTCTAAAATTTCAGGTATCATCCACTTCTTCCATTTATCACAAAAGTTAAAACCACAAGCTTTGTTTGCGATTAAATCATTTACAAAAACATACTTCATGAAAGAAAGTGAGAAGTATTGTGGCCTCATTAAAAAATTTGGAATTGCAATCAAGCCACTCTGAATTCTACGCCTGCTCCTGACCTCAGCCACGTGACTCTTGAAGCCTCAAACTCTCTCATCTATAGAACTAGGATAATACTTCTCTTAATGACAGGGGTTTAGGTTGTAGCCGTGTTGGTCTAAGGATATAAGCAGACAAGGTTCCTTGGGTGAATTTGATATCTTTTATTAGACCAACCCAAATGGTTGGAGAATAGTTATTAAGCAAGCTTTCGGGTTCAAAAACCCTTCGTCAGGCTCAGGAAGCTGCAGCAGTTGGTGTGTGCTCTTCCTGGATGGAATGAAAAGTAAACAAGCCAGGGGCTGGGCTGGGGAGTCAGTTGCCAGGCAGATTATAATGCATCAAAAATCCAATGTCTATGTTTAGTCCTTGATCTCTAGTATCCAGCAGGTTGATGAAATGGAGCTCATAGGCTCGTCTCTGGGATGTGTTGTGTAAATTTCCCTTGAGGATCAGGACTGAGAGATTGGAGAGAGTGGCCCTCCTGTGAGAAATGTGCCCCCACCGGTAATTGGGTGTTTCTGTCTTTGATGGATTTCCGGTGTGCATTCATTCTGGTGCGCAGTTGTTGTTTGGTCTCTCCTACATATCTTCCATCAGGGCATTTGGTGCACTGGATGAGGTATACTACATTCCTGGAGGTGCAGCTGTAAGATCCTGGGATGCCT
This sequence comes from Alligator sinensis, assembly GCF_000455745.1. Lineage (NCBI taxonomy): Eukaryota > Metazoa > Chordata > Crocodylia > Alligatoridae > Alligator > Alligator sinensis. The sequence continues at coordinate 459,167 of NW_005841928.1, forward strand.
GGCAACTGACTCCCCAGCCCCTGGCTTGTTTACTTTTCATTCCATCCAGGAAGAGCACACACCAACTGCTGAAGCTTCCTGAGCCTGACGAAGGGTTTTTGAACCCGAAAGCTTGCTTAATAACTATTCTCCAACCATTTGGGTTGGTCTAATAAAAGATATCAAATTCACCCAAGGAACCTTGTCTGCCTCTCTTAATGACACTACCTTTTAAATCAGTAATCTTCTGACAGAAGTCAGTCAGTGCTGAAAATATTGCACTACATAGAGATGCAATTGAAGGAATACAGGCCCAGCTCTGCAACTGGGCTTAGGTACTGAACAGGGCAATACTGTTCAGGGAGAATCCTCCAAAACTCTGAATATCAGAAAACTTTACAAAAAAGTTCATTTAATCAAAATCTAATTTTGAAAAGTGTGAAAAAACCTGTTGCTTACATAACTTCAAACATAGTAAAACTGTAGTTTGAAATATTTTTCTAAAACATCGGAGACTACAGCTGTCTGATGACTAGCACCATTTTTACACTATTGGAAAGCAATTATATTATGCCTGTTAACCCATCTAGGAAGAGAACAAAATAACCAAGACAATAAAACCTTAAATATTTCAGTTATAAATTCTCTAGTCTAGGTTCAATCCTTATAAGACTTAGAAAAGTCTGCCCTCAGAGTTATTTAAATTAGCCATAATCAAAAGAACATAAGGGGAAACAACAGAACAAAAACTACTCCAAAGACAAATTAGGAATTATTTCTACCACCCTCCCACTAAAAAGAACTATAATCAAATTGTATTTTCTAATGCAAGCACTTCATATTGGGTCAACCATACTTTTTCCATGCACTGTACCAGGGGGTTAGATGAACAGTCAATGGACCAGATCTGACCTGTGATGCTGTGTTGTCTAGCCTGCAGGGCTGCTAGAGGGGCCAGGAATTTGGGCACATGACAAGGAGAAGCAGGGCCCACTGCCAATATCTGGGGGAGAGCCCTGTGGAGATAAATATCAACAGTGGAAGGCAAGTGACAGCCATATTATCCCCCACAGCTGCTACAGCCAGGTCCAGGTTGAAGGCGGGAAGGTGGCCGGTGGGGGGGGGGGAAGAGAAGCTGGCAAACCTTCATCTTGCAGATTTAAAAAAAGGTTTTCTTTACAATGTTGTGTGACCACTAATATAATACATTTTAAAACATATTTAATTTGATTACATATTTTCAATGATAACCACCCATACACCAAGGTTACATATTTCTCTCGCCTTCATCAAACTCCCTTTTGTATTAGTATTTTTAAGAAATTTAGGATTTTGGCATGATGCTTCCCCCCCACCCCAATAAAGAACCACTTAGCACAAAAACCCTGCCATGGATAATTATTGCAATGTCTCAAATTTCAACCTGCTAAGCATTAAGACAACTTTTATATTTTCCTTTTGGATTTATATTCATCGGAAACACAAAAGTTTAAAATGCAAGAAAATTAATGACATGAGTAAAATAGATACCAAAAATAATGAAAAAAGAACTAAAAAGTTATCTGGGGAAAAATTATCTGCTGCATATTCACTCTTGCAGAATCAAGGCACTTGTCCTGAAAGCTTCAGGAAGCAGTCCCTATTGAGGCTATTCAATATTTTCCCCCTACAGGATACAACATTCTCTGAAGTACTTACTATATACTGAGTTGTGTTTGTGTGTATGCTCCAAACCAGTAGGTGCAGTTATTGTGTTGCATGCCTCTCCTGTTGCTGCCTGCTGTTATATTTGAAATTAATTCAATTTGCCTTTTACTTCGTACAATAAAGGTTACCCCTGTTACTCATAGTTTCTTCTCACCGGGACAAAAACTCTATGCAGTTCAAACAGGTGATAATGACAGTGACCAGAAACATATTCAGTACTGCATCCAGAACTTCATAATGAAAAGCACTATAGGGAATAAGGGGACCAGCACCTTGCAGGGAACCTAAACCTGAATTTAGGTGCGTTCAGTATGGCAAGTCTCCATTATAGCTACTTTGGGCTGCACTGAGAAATCTGAGATGGCCAAGCCATTGTCCTTGGATTTCATAAATTTCATAGACATTAGGGCTGGAAGGGACCTCACGAGATCATCAGGTCCAGACCCCTGCCCAAGGGGCAGGAAGTCAGCTGGGGTCAGATCACCCCAGCAAGATAAGCATCCAGGTGTTTCTTAAAGGTATCCAGAGTAGGTGCTTGCACAACTTCTGGGGGGAGTCTATTCCAGACTCTGGAGACTCAAACAGTAAAAAAGTTTTTCTTTATGTTGACTATGATACCTATGTTGACTAGGGAATCTACTCAGAAGCCAATCAAACTACTAAGGCTAACCAGAAGTGTGAAGTGCTACTGGCTGTCATTGGTTCACAGATTTTTTACATTGTTTGCTCACTTATGTCCTCAGCCAAACACTGGAACAAGTCATACAATGAAATCCTCACGCTACTAAAATTCACTTCATATCAACTCCTGAAAATCAGACGGTTCCATTTCAACCACTGCAATCAGCTGCCAAAGAGTTCTGCATATATAACTGAGTTGCATTGTATGTCCAAACCGTATGTTTGAGTCTCTATCTTAGGATCAATTTGTGTATGGGGTTCAAGATTAAGCAATACAAACAGGGCTTCTAATGAAGCAAAATTTAATATCGATTTATTCAAGGGCTTGCTCATAAGGCTTCAGTTCTCCAATCAAATGGGATCTAAGCATTGTCCATGAAAATGACATCATCTGAGATTCATCAAGTGCAATCTAAAAGAAATGCACAAAGTCGTCACCACTAACACGCAAGAAATATATTCTTCATCCAATGGAAGCTGCTATAGTTGTAATGGGAGCCACAGATGTGACATGCTGTTTTTATGTTTAATGACATCTCTGCAAGCACAAGGGTCACATTGAATGTCATCAGAATTTCAAGCCATCCAGAAAGAAGTCAAATAAGTGGAATCCATACCAGATTCTAGTCATAAACCACCTTCTTGACACACTTGGCTAGAGAGAAGTTTTTGCTGAAGGGGACTTGGCACAAGCACATCAACTCCTTGAGAATGACCAAGCTGCTGATGCACAGACAATCATTACCCAAAGAGCACTCCAATCCAAGTGTTACAATTTGGAGTAAGCACAGCACCAATATTGTTCCACAAGTTTATGAAAGACCTACTCATATGTCTAAGGGTCCAAAAGGAATTGTGCCATATTTTAACAATATTCCCACCGGAGAAGAATCCAAAGAATTAGCTGTTTGACTGTACTATGCTACTTTGCCAATGCCAGCCTAAAACTCAAGAAAGAGAAGTTGAGTTGTCACGAAGCGTTTTCAGCCAATGGATGCAGAGGGAAAGCAATTTATGGGCAAGGGTGATGCTATGGTTGGTGTTTGCTATATATCACCGGACCAGGAGGATGAGGTGGATAAGGTTTCTTTAAAGAGGTAGCACAAGTTTCAGAATCACAGGCTCCCGGTTCTCATGGGGGACTTTAATTACCCTGATATCTGTTGGGAGGGCAATACAGCAGCACACTGGCAATCCAGGAAGTTTTTGGAGTGTGTTGGGGACATCTTTCTGGAGCAAGTGTTGGAGAGGCCAACTAGGGGCTGTGCTCTTCTGGACCTGCTGCTCACAAACATGGAAGAATTGATGGGGAATATAGTAGAGGGTCACAACTTGGGCAGCATGATGAGTTCAGAATCCCAATGATTTGCTCAGGCATAAAATCAAGAAGGCCAAAGCACAATTAGAATTGCACCTACCAAAGAATGTGAAGGGCAATAAGAAGGGTTTCTACAGGTATATCAGCAGCAAGAGGAATATCAGAGAAACTATGGGTCCCTTACTGGACAGGAGAGGCAACCTAGTAACAGATGATGCAGAAAAGGCTGAAGTACTCAATGCCTGTTTTCTTTTACCTCAGTCTTCACAGGCAAGGTCAGCTCCCAGACTATTGCACCTGGCAGCACAGTTTAGGGAGAAGGTGAGCAGCCAACAATGGCAAAAGAACAGGCTAGGGACTATTTAGAAAAGATGGCCACGTACAAGTCCACAGGGCCAGGCAGGATGCAACTAAGGGTGTTAAGGGAGTTGGCCAAGTGATTGCAGAGACACTGGCCATCATCTCTGAAAACTTGCGGTGATCAGAAGAGATCCCGGACAATTGGGAAAAAGGCAAATATAGTGCTCATCTTTAAGAAAGAAGGATCCAGGGAACTACAGACCAGACAGCCTCATTTCAATCCCCACAGAGTATGAAGTAGGTCCTCAAGAAATCTATTTCTAAGCACTTTGAAGAGGGGGAGGTGATTAGGATCAGTCAGCATGGATTTAATAAGGACAAGCCATGCCTGACCAACCCAATTGCCTTTTATGATGGGATGACTAGCTCTGTGGGTGCAAGGAGAGCAGTGGACCCGATATACCTTCAATTTAATAAAGCCTCCCACAATATTCTCGCAAGCAAGCCAAGGAAGTACAAGTTGGATGGATGGACTGTAAGGTGGATAGAAAACTGGCTAGATCATCAGGCTCAGAGGGTAGTAGTCAATGGCTTAACGCCTAGTTGGCAGCTGGTGTCAAGTGGAACACCCCAGGGGTCAGTCCTGTGACTGCTTTTGTTCAATATCTTCATTAAATGACCTGGAAGATGAGATGGAGTGCACCCTCAGCAAGTTCGTAAATTACACCAAGCTGGGGGGAGCTGTGGATACACTAGAGTTCAGAGACCTTGACAAATTGGACGATTGGGCCAAAAAAAAATCTCACAAGGTTCAACAAGGGCAAGTGCAAAGTCCTGCAGTCCTGCACTTAGGACCAAACAATCTCAATGCACCAATACAGACTGGGGACCAAATGGCTAAGCAGCAGCTGTGCAGAAAAGGACCTGGGGGTTATAGTGGACAAGGAGCTGAAAATGAGCAAACAGCATGCCTTTTTTGTGAACAAGGCTAATGGCATAGCGGGCTGCATTAGCAGGAGTGTTGCCAGCAGATTGAGGGAAGTGCTTCCTCCCCTCTATTCAGCATTGGTGAGGCCACATCTGGAATACTGTATCCAGTTTTGGGTCCCCCACTACAGAAACTGGAGAGTCCAATGGGGAACAATGAAAATGGTTAGGGGGCTGGGGCACATGACTTAGGAGAAGAAGCTGAAGGGACTGAGCTTATTCAGTATGGAGAAGACTGAGGGGGGATTTAATAGCAGCCTTTGACTTCCTGAAGAGTGGTTCCAAAGAGGATGGAGCTAGACTGTTCTCCATCAACAGAAGAAGGAGCAATGGTTTCAAGTTGCAGCAAGGGAAGTTTAGGTTAAATATTAGGAAGAAATTTCTCACTGAGGGTAGTAAAGCACTGGAAGAGATTACCCAGAGAGGTGGTGGAACTTCCATGCTTGGAGGTTTTTAAGACCGAGCTAGACAGCCTTGGATGGAATGATCTAATTAGGAACAGTCTTGCTTTGAGCAGGGGGTTGGACTAGACCTCCTGTGGTCCCTTCCAACACTAATTTTCTATGATTCTATCATTCTGTTCACCAAGATCAGACCAACACTCCAAATCACTTAACCACATATTCTGTTGATCTTTCTCAATGCTTGTGATTCCAAAATGCAATACTACCCTGGAAGTTCAATTGGGACTGTGGAGGTACTGAGCCAATTGCTGGTATCTAGTCCTGAATTCGCTGTTTCCCTAGAGATCTGAAGTTTTAATGCTAGAATCATGCCCTGATCTTCCTCTCCAGGCAGATGACAGAGTTTGCATGACTTCCAAAGGATCCAGTGTTATCCCGAGCACTGAACTGGGTATGGAAAGGACAACCTCTAGGCAAAGTTATGCAACAAGATTCAGGACATATGTTATGCTCCAATATGAACTTTCTACCTAGAAGGGATCTCTCAAGGTCAAACATGATTCCGTGTTGTACATCTGTGAATTGTTTTCACAAAAATGCTTGCCAAAACAGATGTCTGGTGGCCAAAGATGGACGCTGACATTGAACAAACCATAAAGAAACACATACCATAAGGTTCCAATCCACCTGAGAGAACGGACTCTGGCACGGTGGTCGTATGTACATATAGATTTTGCTGGCACATTCCAAGGCCAGATATTCTTCACTGTTGTTGATGACTTTCTTCAAGTAGTTGGCTACTGTTCCAGTTGCATCAATGACATCATGCACCATAATCCAAGTTTTACAAAAGCTGTTGGTGACGCATGGTCTTCCAGATAGCAATGGACCACAATTTGCTTCTGAAGAATTTATGTAGTTCATGAACAGAAATTTTATCCATCACCTCACATTTATAGGATTCATCATCCAAAAGCCAGGCCGAGCAGATGATCCCCCTACCAAAGATGCATTGAAGCAGATCCATGCACAACCACAGGTTGAAGCTTTTCAGAACTACTGATTAACCAGCGACTGAAAGCTTCTATAGATAGACTCCACTCAGGCCTGGCAAAACAAGAAATTCAGTTCTTTCCAAAACAGGCTACTACAACACCTTTGTGGACCTTCACACAAAACGATTTGAGGGTATGTCCAAAACAATGCAATGAGGTCATACTGTAGTCTTGCAACTGTTTTACCAAAGCTGCAGGACCAGTGTCATACCAGGTCAAAGCTCCCAATGGAAAATGCTTTGCAACATGTCAACTAGATGTTACGCTGAGTTCCAGTTGACATAACATCTATTGATTCAAAAGATACTGTACTGTCAACTCTATCAGCTGTTGTTGTAGACCCTAGTCTATGTTTTGTTTCCTGTTGCTGCCTGCTGTTATGCTGAAAGAGTTACGCCTTTGTTGTGTAGGACAAAGATGGCTGCCCTGTTGCTCTGGTTTCAGAGACAAATTCTGCAATCTACTAAACAAAGAGGAATCTCTCTCCAATACCTTTTACTGCTTTCACTATGTGAGAAATTCTCAACTGAAAATAGGGTGCACAAATTGAAAATTTTATGATGTAAGCAAGACAGCTATGGGACCTGTTTAAAATTTAGTTGCACGCACAGATACCTTCAGACGCATGTATACATTTCCAGGTCTTAATAATGATATATAGTTTGATTCCTTTGGACAGCCTCTAAACTGTGATAGAAAAGTTTGTTCCATAAAGGGAACAACTTAGTGCCCTATCAACAAAGTATAGGGCCTGTTCTCCTTGAAAACTTGGAGAAAATAAAGGCCGACTACTAGCATGAAAATGATGGAAATCCAAGGCCACTTCAGGTAAATATGAGCCTGGATATAGGCAAAATATACGTTCAAAATACAGGGGGTGGAGGACTGTCTCTTTAGGCTTTGTGGGCATGTCCCCAAGAGTGGGAACATGCATTTCCCTGCGGACAGACAGCAGCAACACAATGTGTGCCGCTGCTACTTGTCCCCAGGGAACACCCATACTATGCTACTTGTCCCTAGGGAATGCACTGGAATGCTGCATGTTGCCCTGTGTGGGGTAGGAAAGGCTGGGGTCCGCAACTGTGCTGGCCCCAACAGCCTTACCTGGGGGCCTTCAGGAGTTGCAGCCACAGCGATCTTGCAGCAGGAACCTGGCCAGCAGCCGAAGTGTTACTCCAGCTGACCAGGCTCCAGTTTTGGGTGGCACACTGCCACACGTACCACCCGTTTTTTTAGACTTTTTTTTTTGACCCTAGGATTTCCTAGGGTCAAAAAAACCCATATCCCTACAGAGATATAGATATATAGATACACGCACACACATTCCCTACAGATCCATATATAGATCTACTAAGAATTATTCCCTACAGATACTAGTGACCAATTTTGCACATGAAAATTCAGACTCTCTTACCTGCATGTAAAGATGTTAGGTGATAGAGGTATGCTTGTAAGTGGAAAATGGAAGTCCAAAGTGAACACTATTTTGGCAAGAAAATGTTGGTAAAACTAGAATGTAGTCTGGAGAATTCTCAGAACTAGATACTATCAAGGCTTGCTTAAACCAATGGAAAAAATGAACATGACGTATCTATATAGTACAGAAGTCAATCATTTCAGAACTGCTTCTTTCACAACTCTATATGCGTTTGAGGGAACATATGCAGTAATATTTTTGTACAAAAATAAAAAACAAAAACACCTTTTAAGGCATCTAAACCCCGACAAGGAGAGCTGTTACAAATGTGAATTACTGAAATGTGAATGTGAAAAAAACTGCATTATAGATCATGTTTGTGTTCTAAAGTTTCTATGTCCCTGTAAAATTTACAGTAATTTTATTATTGCTAGGTTTTTTTTGGTTTTTTTTAATATTTTGTTTTTGTAGCAAGTATTTTCAACATGCTGGGAGTCCCGAGTAGGGCTCTGGCTCCTCTAGATCAATCCCCGTAACTAAAGAATCCTTGAGGCACACTACACATTAGTTTGGCTCAAATGAGGTTTCCTCATGTTTTCATATTTGAATTTTATTTGAGGCACTATTCTGCCTTCAGCTCTGCTTGGTATTTTCTTAGCTAAACTTATTGTAGCTGCTGGATAACCATTTTAATACTGGACAGTTAACTCTTCAGAGAATGAGTATATTAATTTACACAACACCCATAGCCTCAACAGGCCACTGCCACTTCCACAACTGTCTCCTGCACATTTTAGCAAACCTTCACACTTTAGGTCAATCCTTCAATTTTAAGGTCAACCCATATTTTTAACCATTTATGAGTGCTCATTCTTAAAACAAACCACTACAGTATATAAAGATAATTATTTTAAAGAATTAAAGACAGAGTGAGAAAAGTCAAAAGGTAATGTTTAACCTTCCCTCATCCCTTCCAAAAGGAGATATTTTATTTTCTCTGTATCTACAGCTCCACATGTTTTTCCACATGGAAATCTGTTATGCACATTTTCCTTAGTACCTTTTTAGCTCTCTGGTCATTTCAAGATTTAAGATAAATTTCTGTCATTTTTAAAGCCAACACAGATTTGCTTCATCTCCCCCTTAACCCTTGTCTCTTTCTGCTTTCTTCTCTGCTTACCTGGCACTGGCCTTCTCTTGCTCCCTTCAAACAATCTTGCCATTGCTGGTATGAAATACTTAACTACAATTCTCAACATCTATAAATAGAGACTTCTACAACTTCTTTACCTCATCAACTTTCCATCTATTTTCTATATACAAATATATACTAAAAGGTATGAAAAAATTTAACATTTGGGTTTAGTTATGAAATCAGCAGCCTTGTAGAGTACAATTGTGTGTTCTAGTTCAAGTTCTTTGCCAGCCTAATGGCCCATTTAGGCAGTCTGATTAAGGCAGTTTCTACAGCCAATGGTGCACAAGGAGGTGTTGTGGCTAGCATCACATGCAATTTAGATTTCCCAGCTTGAACAATCAGCTACATATTTATAGTGAGTTGATAGGATGTCTCTTCTACTATCTTTTAGTGAAATAACTTCTAATAAAACGTCAGTGCAATGATGATCTGTGTGTCAAAGATATACCTTTTAACTGAAATACATTTCTGGAGGATAAAGTCCTTTACCTTACCTTCAATGTAAAACCACTTGTCTGCCTAAATCATCATCATCATTTATTTGTGCCTGTGGGCCCTAATCAGGGGCCCCACTGAGAGAGGCATTGTACATATACAACAAAGGTGGTTCCTGCCCCAAAGAACTTACAATCTAATTATAAAAGATGAGACAATAGATAAATGCAGACAGAAAGACAAATGAGCACAAGGTAACAATGAGACGAGATTAGTCAGCATGATACATGGTTGTTGCAGTATTCCAGTTTCCTAACCAATCTGCAAACTGTTTAGACAAAACACATTAGAAAGTGTAAAAGCATTTATAAGTGGCTGTAAACAATAAACTTTATTAGCCACCTACAAGTAAGGCACTTAAAAGGCTAAGCTAAAACCATGTCCATGAGCAGAGTTAGGTCTGACACCCTTGCTAGACAGTAATTGATCTTGGGAGACAAAAACATATTGCCAGGAATGTCTTGTGGTAAAAGCTTCAGACTAAAACTGTTTTGTACAACTAAACTTTCGTAACTCAAGAACAGTAGGTCACTGTTTCTGTTTGAATAAAGAAAAGGCTACTAGCTGTGTTACTTATTCATTGGATTGTTTCCTTCTTGGCAGAGTAACACACAATAAAACACTATTATGTTACAACTGTAGAAGTTTGAAATGGTCTAAAAATCTATGTAATATATATTTTTTCTCAATGACAACCTAGCATCAATTACAGATGGCATATTCAGACAACGTTCATGCTTTTGCTGATTTTTCCCATCACTTTTGACATATAATATTTGCACAAAATAATCCTTAATTATGCCACAAACATACAGCATGGTTTTGAGTCTCCTAACAATGAGTGTAGCCATATGAAGAAGCCTGCAAACAAAATAAAGCATAATGGAAACAAAAATACTTTTCAATGTAAACGCCTTTGAAGTTTAAAAATTACTCCTTAAGAACTGAAAAGCTGTATACCAAATTTATAAAAGTAAACTGCTCTGTGAATAACTGCTCTGTGGATATTGGTCATGATTGATTCATCCTGCCTCCAATATATGCACACTTGCAGAAAAGATTCAGTCCTACAATAAAATCCTACTCATCTACTGGAACACTACAGAAAATTAGGGGTGCACCAATAGAGATTTTTGGGACCAATAGCCAATTTTTAAAGGAGGCATATCAGCCAATATCAGTCCGATTTCCAATACAGCTGCATCCAGCTGGTAAGTCTGTTGTGATGGAAAGGGAAGGTGGAGGGAAAGGGCGGGGGGGCAGATGAATGCCCACCATGTTGAGGGAGTGAGTGGGGCTGGGATAGGTGCCGCCCAGCCGAGGCAGGGTGGGGCAGGGTGCAGGATGGAGCAGCAGCTCATCTGGGGGGCGTGGTAAGGGGGAGCAGCTCCCACTGCTGCACAGACACCAGGAGGGCATGGGGGGTGGGGTATGTGCCCCCCCAGATCTGCAAGGGACAGGGCAGGCTGCAGCTGAGGAGGGTGGCGGAAGTGCTGGGAGGTCTATGGGGGGGCTACAACAAAATTTGGGGTGGCTGCAGCCCCCCACTGTAGCCCCCTTCCAGTGCCACCGCTCACCCCAAGCACAGCATGGCCCAGACCTGGGAAGAGCCCGGCAAGGTCCCCAGCCCCAGCTGCAGCCTACCCTGCCCTGCACAGATCTGGGGGGCACATGCCCCCTGTGCCCTCCCAGGGTGCATGCAGCAACAGGAGCCACTCCTCCCCGTGCCCCCCAGAGGAGCCGTGGCTCCGTCCCATGCCTTGCCCCCGGCTGGGCAGCGCCTACCCCACCCCCCAGCCCCACTCCCTCCCTCATCACAGGGGCCTTGATCTGTCCTCCCATACCCCTTTCTTCCCTCCTCCCATTCCACCACAACAGACTTACCAGCTGCACACAGCTCTCCAAGCTGCCAGGCTGTGCTCTTTGCTGCCTGCATGCTGCGCTGTGGCTATACACATGCACGGGCATTTACTGGCCAAATTAAAATCGGCCACATCTGGGTGATTTCCGATATAGTCAATTTTCTTTATGTCAGTGCTGATCCGATATCAGACTGATGTATCAGTACACTTTTACTAAAAATATTTTCATATATGTACCTGATTACCTTTGCATTTTACTGCATAAACTGGGGAAAAGCCATATTGCGTTTTAAAACATGGATTACTTAAATACTATTCTTTTTATTATTCTGGTTTCTTCTTACAAGCAATTATTTTATGTAAATTGCCAAAGTCTTATTTCCAAGAAGAATAAACAATAATTTGTGCTCCTTATTTATAGATTAACCTCAGTAGACAGGACTATAAACAGGGTAAAATGGCAGATGGTCTATGCTGCAAGTACAATTTTTTAGAGGGTAAGAAAACAGAAGACATTTGCTTAAAGTTATTGTTTGAAACTTCCTTGTTACATTTAATTTTGTTTAACAGTTCAGTAATGCACAAAGACACACTTCATGCAGTGGAACAGGAATACTGATTTTTTTCTTCCTCTGTCAAAAACATGAAGAACTTAAATTATATCAAATACTCTAGCAGCTAAATTCCATGTACTGCAGAACTATGCTATGGATAGCTTGGATATTGCAAGATATTGACATTACCAGAAGGCAAAAAAATTAGTAGGGTAATAAAGGAGAAGGACAACAAAACTGTTGTTAATGGTAGGTCACCTCAGGAACAACCTGAGTGTCCATTACAGAGTCTGTAATAAAATTAACAAAAAATAACATCAACATTAGGGTGGTCAAATAAAGATACCCTAGGTGCCAACTTCTATTTTACCTAAATTAAAATCTTCAGTGAACTTTGTAGTTCAGTTCAATCCTGTTCAAGTCTCTAAAAATCATCAGTGTACCTACTTCGTAACACTTTATCCTTATGACTGAGACACAAAAAAAGCCATTGAGGAGGAAGAGGACCCACTCGTCTTTTGCATAAACTATTTTTCAAGGACTTGAAAAGGGTGGAACAGAATCCCATTTGGGCACCTATGCCTCATCCACATGTGGTGTGGATGTTTGGTTCCCTGGGGACAACTAGTGGTGGTGCACCTTGCGCCACCGCTGGTTGTTGCCAGGGAATGCCCCTGCCAAACGCCCTCTGGCATGAAGCAAGTTACCCTTAGGGTGGAAGGGGAGGCTGGGGTCAGCACTGGGCTGGCCCCAGCAGCCTTACTTAGGGTCCTGGGGGCCTCCTGGGTCTGCAGCAGCAGCAGTTCTGCTGTGCAGAATCTTACCGGCAGCTGCAGCATGGCTCCAGCAAACCAGGCTCCACTTTTGAGCAGCACGCACTACCTGTGCGCACGCTGTTCCACTTTTTTTCTCTGCAGGTTTTTTTGACCTCTGGATATTTTACTGCAGTCATCAGGACCAGTACAATTTCATTTCTGGCTCCCAATATTTTTTATTTTATTTCAGAGCTTGTGGAAGATGCATCTCCTTATAGTCATTTGCAGTCTGAGGGAGATCATCAAGTTGCCCCTTGAGATAAGCATTATTCTCCTTTAGCTGCTTTCAGCAACACAGTGGAAACCTCAATCTTGTAAACATTTCACATATTACTCAAGTCAAGTATTCATATTACTCATGTATGTAAAGTTAAAACACATGCATGATGCTTGCAGATTCAAGGTCTAAATTTTTCCTAGTTTTCTTTAGAAGAAAGCTACATAGACTCTCTTGCTATGAGGTTGAAAATTTGTATTTTGATCAAATTTGAGAAAGCTGTGCAATGATGGACAAATATTAGACAGTAAGAAGTCTCAACAGAGAAAAGAAAGACTTCAAGATGGTAAGCAGGTAGATACTATAATCAGACTAAGATTCTCATCAAGAGAAACTAGCCAGTAGAAAAGCTCTCTTCCAAATTAAAGGCATGTTTTATTAGCTCTGATATGCTAGTAATTTACATGAAATAGGAAACGATGGCCATACAGATTCAAATGTCAGCTGTAAGGCAAATTCCAGATGTACAAAGCTATATCATTTTAATAACTAAAGGGATGATAAATGAACAAATGGTAGAAGACTGCTTTTCGTAGTTTTTAAAAGGTATGCGTCTGCAGATGATAAAAGTACATTAAAAGTTCTAGAAGCAGAAATAAATATAAACATAAGATGTCTGGTAAAGACCAAAGCTGAAAGAGCTTCACTCAACTAAAATGAGCATGTACATTAGAGTGAGGTAATTGTACCTTTAGCCTGATTTCCCAAATTAAAAAAAACCAGCTAAATATAATGCGCTCACATGTATATGTTGCCTCCCTAATAATGTAAGCTAAGATGGTACATTCTAAATAAGACGAAGGGGCTACCATTCTCCAATTCTTCTTATTTTTTTTCCCCTACATCATTATGGGCCATGATCCTTCTTTCATGGATGACATCAATATCTGGCCCCCAAACCCTGTTGCTTTTTGGCATCACAGTTGTTTTTAAATTTTCACCGTTAGAGAACTGATAACAGATGTTCAGTTGCATAAAGGCTCCTGTATTATATTTTGGAACTGCTTCTAAAAAAGATACATTTGTTATCTTAAAACTGACATTAAAGGCTTGTCCATACCATGTCAATGGCCACTCTTAGAGAGTTCAGGGCTGAGCATGCTTTGTCCATGTCCAGCCTACCCGAGTCATCTGAGAAACCGCAGGAGCTGGGGAGTTCACAAGAAAAGCTGCTCTAGACTTATTGCTCACACCATCTCCTCTCAGGCCAGCCAGAAACTCAAGAGTTCAAGAGTGAGAACTGGCGATGAGACAGGAGCAGCCTGACTGGCAAACTTCTAGTCTTGGAGCAGATCAGCAGACTAAGGAAGGTGGGGTATGCTCAACCCCAGGACATAGTACCATTGCTGTGGTACAGACAAGTCCTAAATCATTGCAATATGCTCCTCAAACTTAATTCAGCTAGCATTTGGCTTCCTAGTACAAATTTTGTGTTCTCTAAAACTGGGCTAGAAACAGTTTTATCCAAGATTGAGGATAGAGTTCCATATAACATTCATAAAAGAGTACACAGGGTCTTAAAGCTTACTGTGTATTTAATGTGGTTTAAAATATAGAGAAAAAAGTTCCCTTGCTTTTTAAAATAAGCATAATATGGAATAACAGCACTAGCTAGCATTATATAAATCCAGGAGCTCTGATCAATTCATCCTCCAACACGCACACCACTAGCACCTTCTATAAATTTGCATCTGTTCACATGAACCAGTGGATATCCCTTTATCCTACACAAATCTAAAGCAAACTGAAAAGTGTTAGTATTATGCATGATCATTACTTTTAATATCAGCATAACATTTTAAAGAATGGAAATCTACCACTGAACTCTGAAGTCCATATAAAGGCACCTATTTGATTTTTTTCTAACTTCTGATTATAACAGCTCCTAATAATCTCATATGACTTCCAAAGTAACTGTTTGGAATACAGTACTTGGAAAAGCAGGCAAGAGCCTAGCTGTGAATTTAGAAGCTAAAAACTTTAGACTCCTATTTTTTAAAAATCTTTGCCTTTGTGCTTTCACATCAATGGTCATAAACATCAACATACAGGTGAATTACTACTGAAATAATTATATACAAATAGTATGCTATTTCATGGCTTAGTTTTAAAAAGACTACTGCTACTCAGATGTTTTACTTAAGTTATGCAGTTCATGAAAGGGAAACAAAGATCTCATTTACTTCATGACAGAAAGTTTACTGCACTTCTAATGAATAACTATCTTCAAAAACACACTTCCCATGGTTTTATCACACACATTTTATACTTAAAGGTTAGAACAATTATTGTTTGGGTTGAAAAGACATTACAAAACAAAGAGCTTACGATTATTGAACAAACATTTTACAGCCAAATATTTGAGATATTTGAAATCACCTTTCCTGGGTCATAATTCAAAGACAGTGACAATTGCCATTATGGACAAAAAGGGATATAAATCCCAAATACAAATTGTTCTTTTCAAGCAAGACAGCAACTACAAAAATGAGTAGACGCAAGTAAAATGAATACACTGAAACAAGTACTTTGTGAAGTGAGGTACTGTAGAAAGTTGGATTACTACAGTGTATTTCTGCACATTCAAACTCATTTCAGGTTGAAACTTTAAAGTTTGAAATCAGCAGATTGTTGACTGTTTGCTGCTGTCTTTTGTCATATGACCTCTTTGTTGAGATGTCCAACGGCCACAGATAAGATACATTCAAATAAGCAAAAAAAAATTAACGGCATGAGCAGATATGAATAAGCATATCTGCCAATTAAGAAGGCAAATTGTAAGTAAAAATGCAAGCATATAACTTATTCATAATAAATACATTATCAAGCATTTAACATTATCAATATTTTAAAAAGAATTTAAATAATAAATGCAACTATTTTATACAGAACTGTACCATTTATTATACACACGTGTATCAGTTCCCTTTGTTTACAAAGGCTGGTTACAGATAATATGGAATGTTACAGTACCATCTTGCATAAAATTTTAATACAATTCCGTACTTCAAAAAAGGGTGCAAAACACCAGCCCAATAAATCTGACTGAATTGAAATACTTTTTTTTTTTAATTACATCATTAACACATACACAACAAGCTGTACATAAGCCCACTTTTCAGTCACCACTTCAAGATACTGTAGCTAGTACATTAGATTATAATTGATTCCACCCTAGTCAATTAAATTTATTAAAGGCTTGCACTGCTACTCACTCTGGCACCTTTGAGATACAAGCTTGTATGAATTCATGAATTACTGAGCTCTTGTTAGTAGTTAAAAGGCAGTCAACACTGGTTGCCATGTACTAGTCACAAGAGATATCCTCAGAGAAGCCTCTCTTGGAAACAAATATTTTTGGGATATTTTTTCCTTCAAAAATAAAAGAAAGTTTTATCTGGTCAAGACTCTCCATTTTGTACCTTGGATGCCGGTGGCTGCATGAAGTCCTTAAAGGGAACTAGTGCTTCTTTGAGAGCAGAACAAACTTCTGATGATGAACAGCTGATACATTCTACTAAAGTTGGATACAAAGCAATAACTTGTGCCCAGGTGTTAGCATCAACTGTAACAAAAAATGACAAATGAAATCACTTAATGTTGCTCATACTTTTACAACAAAAAACCTTTTTACTATACATACACATTAAAACACTAGGCATCTAGATGAGCAGATACTAGTAAATCCAAGATGCTATGTATTTTTAGATTTAAAAAACCATGCACGTTATCTAAGCTTATTTGTTTTCTCCCTGCCTTCTCTATTCTTGATCATTGGTAAAGATTTGATCTGGACAGGAAAACTTTCATACTGAACTGTGGCAGTGACCAGGGGAAAGGGAGAGTAATTCTGCATGTGCTGCACAGGGGGCAGGCAGCACAGTGAGCCCACAGGGCTCTGACTGTCCACATCCAGCCAGCAAGCTACTGGGTCAATGGAGCAGCCACAGGTTGTCGCTCCCACTGCTGCAGCAGCCAGTGTTGATGATGCTGGAAAGGAAAAACTAAATTTTTCTCCACTGTGACTTCTGAAAACAGAGCACCTTATCCAGGGACATGTAGTATTCAAGTAAAAATGGAAGATCTGATAAACAAACAAGATCATATGATCTTAAGCAGTGGATGTGCACATTCTTTTTCAAAATGTGGAATCTATTTGTTGCCTTATTTTTTACCACCAGTGTGCTTTCGAAAGATTTTTCAAATCTATCTAGGCAATAATTATTATTTAAAAAGGAGGTGTCAAATTTGGATCAGTGATCCTTGATAATGGTGTTTTAAACCATTTCCAGGGCTTCATATAACAATAATCTAAGACATCTGATTATCTAGAGCTGTAGGAAGTGTCATATGAAATTGTTATTCCTCCAAAAAAGGAATATATGATCAGTAATGTACTATGTGATGAATTGTTTGATGTTTGCCATTTTCACATAGTGAATTTCTTTAAATTCTTATTTGGGCATGAGCTACGTATAATCTGCTGTGTAAGGTCCTAAAAGAATTCACGAACTCCCACTGCTTCCCATGATAAAACAAAACAGTATAAGGTGACACAGAACGCATAATTCTTGCTGCTGGCTCCTTAATTGCTAAAGATAAAAAAATAAACTGTTTGTTAGTCTATGGTTAAAACTGTTGGTAAGCATGTAACATGTAAGCATGTAACAGTGCATTTTCCTACCATTAGGAGCCAGAAACGAAAATGTTACACAGAGGGTATCTTTAGCAAGCAAAGATACTTTGTCAGTATCAACATATAGAAATGCCTATCTTAAACCTGACTACAGTAGACTGGATGGACCTAAGAGTGAATGACAGCTAAGAACCTGAAAAGAATATTGCATAGGTAAACAGAATCTATCAAGGTTACTGCTGAAGACAACTATTGAAAAGCTAAAGAGGTAACATTTTCTTTTAGATGCTATAGTTATTGGATTTAATAACTAAAAGGTGTCTATTAAGAGAAGTCATTAGTCCTATAGCTGGGAACTTCCTATTGTAGTATGCATCTTAGAGCTGTATGCCAACTGGTTTATTAGAAAGATATTTTTAAAATGACTACCTGGCTTCTGAAACGTGCATAAAAGTGCATAAAAACATTAAATAAACACATACATAGGATAGAGAAGACAATTTTATTTCATTTACAACTTAATCGTTTAACAACAACTTACCATTTTCAGGCTGAGTTTTCTTAAGTGAATCTATGAGTGTACTGACAGCTTTTAAAACAAATATGATTTCTGTTACTTGTTGCCTATAGGGGAAAAATTATAAAACTAAGAAATACATAATTTCAGAAATGTTTTCCAGAATATAATTTCCTGTTAACTACAGTATAGCCTCATAAATCCAGATATCAAATATCCGGAATTCTCAAAAATCCAGCACTTTTTAAAACTACATTAGATCAAGGAGTATCGGCAGCTGGTCCCAGAGCAGCAGAGGGGGAAGCTTGCATGTGGCAGCTGCTGCTGCCATCCACCGTCCTGCACTGCCGCTCCACGTGCAGCCACTGCTCTGGGACTGGCCGCCACTCCTCTCCTGCTCCCCACCCCCGGGACCAACCACCACTCCAGTTTAAAAAGTACGGAGTTTTCAAATTTCTGGCAAGTGCTTGGTCCCAAGCATGCTGGATTCATGAGGTTACACTATTATATAGCAAACAAAAATAATATTTAACCAATAAAACAATTAAAACAAAATCCAAGGAAAACACCTAAGGTTATATCTGAGGTTCACACTAATTTTAAATCATAACTTCCCCACATACCTGCTGCAAGTTAGGATGGCGTTATATTTCATTTTTAGAAATATATTTCAATATATTTTTATTTCTAATTTTACATTTTTTTTAGAAATAATTTCTAGATCTCAGTCTAGCACATATTTATACATATGATTACCTTTGAATATCCAAGAAGTCCCAGAAAGGCAATTTATTATTGGAACATTTTCCAAAAAGTTTACTGTAGACTTTAGGCACCTACATTATTTAGATATTCTTGAAAAGAATTACCATGTCTGTTTATTATTGTTGTTTGGATTTAGATCCTGCCATACCCAAAAAGGCTCAGGGAAGCTTATAACAACAGACAAACACCCACAATATAAGACAATGTCTGTTTTTTTTCCTGCAACAAAAAAGTGTGGTTCCAATAATGCTTCAGAGTACTATTTGTTCTATTTTAGAGGTATTTTATTTTTTTCCTCTCCAGCAGTTTAGAACCTCTAAATAGCTACCCTGGAAATATACGAGGAACTAGCTATAGAAACACTGTACTACTTTTAATTTCGGGGACTAAGAAAAGTTGTAATATCCTCCTCCTGACCTCTGGATAATCAAATACAAAAAATAATTGCTACTTTACAATTCTGCCAATTAATAGCAAATGTGGTCAACACTATCTGAAACCTCTCCTACTCGCCTTAGACTTTCTCCTGCAATACATTTTTATTGCCTGAATCAATCTTAATTATAATACACTATTTTCTACCACATAATGATGGCATATTTGTGTTTTTGTGTGCATGTACATATGCACAATGTTGTATACTTTGTTTTTTTAAACAGATATAGTACATACCGTGGAAGAGGACATTTGCCACTTAATCTTTCATCTTCTATGTAACGATGCAGTACATCTTGTGATCTTTTCAGAAGTACAGAGAGTGCCATTCTAGAGATGTAGCCTTCCTGAGGAGTTGCGACTTTATTACTGAATGAAAACTGAAGCAGAGTTTCAAAGCATATCTTAGAAAATTCCTCTCTCATTCGAATATCTATTTCTGCTTCTGCAAAGCAAAACGTTATATTTAATAGCGCAACAAGCAGGTCTATACATGCTTTACATTTTGTAGTACAATCCATGCTTTAAACATACTTTGCAAGAAAACATCTCTGCACCTCAGTATTCAATAAGGATAATAATGTTTACAAATACTGTTAAATACACGAACTGAAAAAAGATGTTTAACAATTTTTGACAGTTCCTAGAACTCGGAAACATTAGCTGCTTATTTTAAAAACACATTTCACTGCCCGAGACAGGATAATCTGTATGCTTTACAGCTGTCTCAAATTATGGCCAAGACCCAAGTTGGAAAGCAAGTGGAAGGAAAGGAAGAAAATAAAGGTAAGACTAATAAGCAAAGTAATTCTTTGTAGGGTAAAATGCATCACAGTTTTAAAATGATGCCATATAAAATCATCTATGTTGGAAACTTTATCATGATGAAGTAGTGTATCTGCAAATAAAATATTTGGTGGAATAGGCATTCTAATATGCACATTTTAGTTTACTTTCCTGAGAGTTTTCATACTGCATTTATATTACTGTTCATATAACATACCTGTAAATGAGGATGACTGAGAATGTATTGAGCCTTTATTAAGCATAGTCATTATCTGACCAACAAATTCCTTGGGAATAAAATTAGCATATGGCAGTATCTCTGTGCTGATAAGTTGCACAACCTAAAAAAATAAAACATACTTAAATTTGTTTCTGGCAGGGAAAGCAGAGGGGGGAAATCAGTGACAAGAATTCCAATTCTAACACCTATGAGATTTAAATTCCCAAATATGTGGAATGAGATAAAGAATGTTAAAGAAAGGATGTATTGAAGTAAGAAAATTTACTGTTCAAGTATAATATGAATGTTCATGCTCAGTGAAATTTTAAAATAAGAATCATATATTTGCCATGCTTGCTAGTGTTAATCTGCAAATACATAAATGCTAAGATTTCAATTATAAATTGGGCTGCTAAAGTAGTATCTTAGGTTCCTGACTTATTTTCTGAAGTTCTGATCATTTAGACATTTCCATTAATTTCTGAAGTGTTTGGTAAAATCTTTACTTCAAACAGAATTATATAGTTTGGGGAGAAAAGATCTGACCTTCAGAATAACTATCTTCTTGGCCACTACAGCCCACTCAATATCTCAACTAGAAGAGGACAGCAAATTGCATTTATGTAAACAAGCAGAAGTAAAATTATATATTTATGAACTCACATCTGTAGGGGACATTTGGAAAAATTAAGGGGAAAAAATCAACCAAAGGTATGGAATCAGTGCACATCAGTGAGAAAACATCAACTCTGTGTGATGCCCTTATTCAAGAATGAAGTCACTTAAAACCACTGAGCTTAATCCATTAGATCTGATAACGGTGGCCATTACAGACAGTCCTGCTTCTGTTTTTATACTGAGAACTGCATAACTTTGCTGCTGCTCTGAAGTGATGACAACCTCAAGCCCTTTGTTATCGCTGCCTTTGAAGTCCCATATTTCCACTGGTATAAAAAGGTCACTGGTTTTGTTTAATTCACAGACATCTTCCTTCTCTAAAGCTTTTTCTACAGTGGTAACCCAACCAAGTTAACACACCCATTAAAAGTGCAGTGCTGTCTCTGATAAATCAATCATGGAAAACAATCATCCTCGATCGTGAGAAAAGCAGCAGCAGCTCTCTCTGATAACCTGGCTGAGGTTATCATGGACAATGTGTCAGAAAACTTCATTTGTCCAGTTATATTTAACCTTCTTAGACTATGGACCACATTTTCCTTGGTCTTTGATACAGAGGGAAACACACAGTCAGTGTTGAAATAATCATCACTACTGGTTAAATCAAGAAAGTTGGTTCACTCTCAAGGAAATGCAACATGTGGAAATCATTTTAGGCCAGACTGTGAATTCCTTACTTTCACTGGTTTGCAACTATCTGTATGACTAAGTGATCATCAGTGGAAATTAAGACAGACAATGCACTGAAGTCAGAGACATCCTAAATCCTTCCCTCTCCTATTCAGTTGCACTTAGGGTGGCTATTGGTCCTGTTTAATACTGGACCATCCTGTTTTTAAACCCTTTGTCCCTTGTCTGTTACTAAATGAGGAAACAGACTGTAAAAAGTCCTGATTTTCAGTTCACGGGTGGAAATACATGTGAATCATTTGTCCTTGTGATCCTATTAAGCTGTGCTTAGAGGTAGGGCAGTGCACAGCCAGGAGGAGCAGGGTTCCGAGTCAGCCAGGGAGGGAGGATGGTGGACTTCTTGTGGTGGCCCCACCCCTCACTGCTGAATGGCCCAGGTGGCAGCCCTACCCCTCACTATTGATTGGCTGAGGAGGCCAATAGTCTCCCCACCTCCCCCCTGCCCAAAGGGGATGTCTTGTATTCTGGAGGTACAGTGGCCACCCTAGTTGCATCCCAGTTGATGCAAAGGAGCTTCTGTACCACACATGCTACCCTTTGCATATCTAAAGGTCATGCAGTTACAAGCTGGGACCTATTTTTGTTATGTTTTCACTAAATAGAAAAAAAGAAGTTATAGCTAAATCTGCAATGGTCAGTATTAACTGCAGTTCTTTCCACATATCAATTCACAATAGTACAGTACTTACAAGTTTAAACTTTCTAGTTAACTCTACATACATTAGTGCAAAAACATTCTATATAACTTTCTCACCTCAACATCAATACTTTCATTTCTCTGGAACTCTTGAATAGAGAGATTATCTGGAGGTATACTAAAAACAAACACGAAAATATTAAATTACATTTTTAAAAGGGCACAGACTATTCTGAAGATGTAAGATTACAAATATGGAAGCATGCACAGTATTAAAAGATTATATGTACAAAGCGGTATGTGCAAGGACCAATTACAATTTTAGAATAAAACAGTAGTTCTCGACTTTTATTTAGACTCAATGCACCCCTCCAAAATTTTTCAAAAATTAATGGCACCTCAGTAAAAGGACTTATTTAAATAGACTATGAATATTATCATATACATGATAATTATGTTATTAATTAATATGTTAGCAATTAGTAATTATAAGATATTATATTCAGCCTATTGCCAGTGCAGTGGCTGCCAGGTGGAACTGTACCACATATCTCCTGCAGAGTTAAACTGGGAAATGGTTGTGGCTCTTGCCACAAGCTTGAGAGAGTCCAGAGAAGAGCCACGCGCATGATCAGAGGTCAGGGAAGCAGACCCTACGATGACAGGCTGAGAGCCCTGGGGCTCTTTAGCCTGAAAAAGCGCAGGCTCAGGGGTGATCTGATGGCCACCTACAAGTTTATCAGGGGTGACCACCAGCATCTGGGGGAACGTTTGTTCACCAGAGCACCCCAAGGGATGACGAGGTCGAATGGTCACAAACTACTTCAAGATCGTTTCAGGCTGGACATAAGGAAGAATTTCTTTACTGTCCGAGCCCCCAAGGTCTGGAACAGCCTGCCACCGGAGGTGGTTCAAGCGCCTTCATTGAACACCTTCAAGATGAAACTGGATGCTCATCTTGCTGGGATCCTATGACCCCAGCTGACTTCCTGCCCTTTGGGCGGGGGGCTGGACTCGATGATCTTCCGAGGTCCCTTCCAGCCCTAATGTCTATGAAATCTATGAAGCCCTACTAGTTCAACCCTACATGGTAATTATAATCGTGGTCCAATAATCTGTTGCCCAACTTGCCATCCACTTCTACATCCCCCACCAATCTTTCCCCGTTTCCCACCCCACTAATGGTCCAAATCCAGTAAGTAATTTTTCTCAATGTTATGTCTACACTGAGCACATTCCATGCCTAACAATTCCTATATGCCAACCAAGCTTCTCCATCCCAGGGCTTTAGGACTTTATTTTGGTCCTTCTGGTTCCTGCAAGCCCCTCTGGCACATGATGCTATAACTGAAAGCCAGGAGTGAATCTTCCATGTTTTCAGTATTCCTCTTGCTAGTACCCGAGCACTGCGGAAGACTAGACTATATCTGAATGAAGATGGATGGGGAACAAACAGAGGACTGACAGTCTGTAGATGAACAGAAGAAGAAAAGGAGCCAGTGACAAAAGAGTATGAGCTTGAGGGAAAGGAAGTAGCAGAAGGATCTTAATTAACAGATCATAGTGCACTTCAAAATAGGAGTATGCTCAGCATTCCCATGTCCAACATACCTTTAGTGTCTAGGGAATAAACATGAAACTATTCACTGAAAATTTTGTGCCCTGGTCCCCCTCCACTGACAGATCCACATGCAGAATAAATGCCTACTAATGAACTTGGTACTCTTTTAGCTCAAGTGGTAAGGTTTTACGAAACTGATAAAAAGTGTCACAATTTGGGGTGTTAATACAATTGCATATAACAAAATATTCACCCACCCAAGCTTGCTTAAAAACAACACAAAACAAAAACACAAAACCGTAAGAAAATTGCATGCGTGCGCGCACATATACCTACATAAGCTTCTCCCCCTCAAAAAACCTATGTTAAGTGCTTTACATTAAGAAACACTTGAATTAAGCTTGCCTGTAGGATTTTATTCATTTGCATTTATTGATGCATTATGATATCATTTTAAATGACATATTGGAATTGGAAATATTACTATTTCCATAAGATGCCACATAATTAAGTGCACAGGAAGGTCAGTACTTGGAAAGAATCAAGATTGCACAGTAAATAAGGTTGCTATGTACAAGACCTCTTATTCATTTACTGCAGAAATAGCAGGTGCATAGTAAACAGAAGAGAGGAAAAAATAAAAGGACAATCTTGTGTTTAAGGCAGCTAAGCACCATTCCCAGGAAACTGGATTAAGTCAGAGCTCCCATGTGATGCTGGGCAAAATCACAGCATCATAAGCTTAAAGAGGGAAACTCAAGGGACACCTAGTTCAATCCTTGCACAGATGCACAGCTCCTAAATCATCCCAGGCCTACACATCCTTCACGAAAAATCCTATGAAGGATGTTCTGCAGCTCCCCTAGCCAGCATGTTCCGTTACCCTACTGTTCTTACAGTTAAAATGTTTTTCTTCAAATATGCTATAGTTTAAAATCAACAGCTCACATCCTTCCCTTCTGTGGCAAGGAAGAATGCTAGGTCTTCATCTTATTTATAGCATTTTTTCCAAGTATTTGAGAACTGCTGTAACCTTACCCCTTATTTTTTTTCTCCAAGAGGAAACTTGCCTGGTTCTTTCACCCTTCCCTCATACTGCTGACTTTTTAAAACCTATATCATCTCTGGCAATGACCTCTGACCCTCCAGTTTCTCTACGTTGTTTTAAAAATACAATACACTGAACAGCATGTGCTATCAGCATCCAGGCTTTGCATTAAATGCTTCTGTTAATACAACCAAAAATTGAGTTTTTTTAATTGTTTCAGCAACATGATGCTGAATAACAGACGTCTGTGGAACCCCACTTGAGACCCCCTGCCAATCCAACAAGGATCCACCTGACAAAGTAAGCTATGTTTACAAAAGCTTATGCCTCCTTGAATTAGTCTATAACAGGGTGGGCAAGATACGTCCCACCGGGCCATTCTATCTGGCCACGAGGCCCCTAAAAAATATTTAGAAAATTAATACAGGCAGTCCTCGGATTTACGACAATTGGTTCCTGAAAACCTCGTCTCAAGTCAAAACGTTGCAACTCAGAACCAATTTTCTCATAAGAAACAATGTTATAAATGGGTTATTGGTTCCTGAACCAAGGCCTGACACACTATTCTCAACAAAAATACCCCAGAATTTTGTACTCGATCAATTATAGATGAGTAATACAGCTACATTAATGTATTTATATCGTAAATAGCAATTACATTGATTTGGAAGGACTTCTTTAAGGTGACTTTGCTTGACTTTTTGAAGGGCTCTTTGGTTGGACTTTTTGAAGGGTTCTTGGCTGGAGTCTTCTCAGGAGTCTTGGCTGCAAGTTTTTCTGGAGTCTTGTCTGCTTTCTTAAAGAAAGCGTCCAAGCAAGTTTGGACAGATATTCTCCAGAAAGATGAGCGGCACAGCAAACTTGTTCGCTGACGTGGTGTCGCATCGGATCAAGCGTCCTAACTTGAAGCAGACGTCATAAAGTTGAAATGGTGTCAATTTATAAATGTTGTAACTCAAAACACTAAGTCAAGGACTGCCTGTATTCATTTGCCCCTGGCTGCCTGTCAAAGACAGAAAGGTGCCAGCAGCAGCAGGACCCAGTGGCAGCAGCAAGGCCCACCCCACCCCTAGGCACCAACTGGAAGCTTTTGCCTAGAGGCTTCCAGCATGGGACCCTGTGGCTGTTCCCCCCCCCCGCTCTCCCTCCACCCAAGAAGGAAACAGAGATAAGAATGGGTGGAAGGAGCAGGGGAGGATCGCCAGTACAGCAGACGACAGCCCAGCCCGGCCACTTCAGTTCCCTGCTGACTTCTGCTGCGCCGTGTGGTCCCGGCCACGCAGCTGGGAATCACAGGGTGCTGGAGTGGGGGATGGGCACGGGGGGAGGAGCAGTGGCAGCAGGCAGGAAGCAGAGATGTGGTGGAAAATTTTCCAGTGCTTTATTTTTCCATAAGAAATTTTCCATTTCTAAAAATCCACTGTTTCATAACATTCATTAGTAACAATGAATGGATGCCAATATAATATTAGGCAAGCTTGGCAATTTCAAAGTTGTAATTAATGTTTTTCAGGTGATTATCCCTAGGAAGTGAGAGAGAGAGTACATATATGTTTTGCTGATTTGTAAACAGGACAGTAAATACACACGCATAATAATCCAAACCAAAAATCAAGTTATGAATTCACCTACTTGGCTGTGCAGGTCAAATCAAAACTAAAGCACAGCATATCATGCACAGTTCTTTGAGTGTACTAAAATTAGTGTGTTAACAGCTTTCAGTGCCATTTTTTTCTTGAATTTCAACAATGTAAGGAAAGTATATGCTATTGTGTATTGTCTTTACATTTTTACAAGTATTCCAATAAAAATATATATTTTTTCACATAAAGCTTTGAATTTGTTTAAATATAACGTTTAAACCACATTAAGTGTGCTGTATTTAATTTTTTCCTAATCAAATATTTCACTTCAAATACTTGTGGCTATTGGGACAAAATTAACATGGGGGTATGTTTTTAGTTTTGTTTTCTAAATATAAGTCAAATAAACACACTATTTAGGGCACTGGAAAATTTTCTGGAAAACCCACATCTCTGGCAGCAAGGAAGGGAACAGAAGCCACCAGGGAAGAGAAACACCAGCAGGCAAGTGGCAGCGAGCAGGAGTGTGGGGCCCGGGCTGGCAGGAGCTCTATGGAGCCAAGCCAGCTCCACCACTTGCCCTGCCACTGGCTTAGCCACATGCAATCCTGGCGCTTGCCAGGACACCACACTGCCAGGGGCCTCCGTCTGCTGCAGGCCGTGACTGCCATACACACGCACCTGCATTCCCCATGCACACCCCACATCCCTCCTCACAGACCCCAGCCATCCTGCCCCCCCCACGACAACCTCCAGCCAGCTTCCTCCCCACAAACAGCATACTACCCCA
The DNA here is from genome assembly GCF_000455745.1 of Alligator sinensis. Classification (NCBI taxonomy): domain Eukaryota; kingdom Metazoa; phylum Chordata; order Crocodylia; family Alligatoridae; genus Alligator; species Alligator sinensis. Next base: position 486,562 of record NW_005841928.1, read on the forward strand.
CCACACCACCCCCCCCAGACCTATCCACCCCCTCCACAAACCCCACTATTTCCTGCTCCCTGCTCCTGAGGATGGGGTGGGGTAGTGCAGTGGGAGGGGGCCAGGGTGCCAAAGTCATACATGCAGCACAGGGGTCAGGTTGCCTGTGCTGGGTGCAGTGAAAGAAGGGGCTAGACTGCCTGCACTGCATGTGACAGAGAACCCAGACTGCCTGCACTGCAGACGGGCAGCACTGCATGTGTAGCTTGCTAACTAAAATTATTTCAAATTTGTCATAAGTTCTCCAATGATCTCTGTATTTATTACATTCCAAATTTCTTCCCATTTTTTTCCCCTTCGTACTAAATTTGCTAACCATTTGATTGCAGTTTTTGGTTAGTGAAAATAAAGCAACACAGAAACTCTGCCTTCTTTGCAATTTCTATTAACAGATCTGTCAAGCCTTGGACCCATAGTTTCCTTGATGTTGCTTTTCCATTTGACATTTGTAGAACTCCTTTTTGTCTTTAACATTTCTTGCCAATTTCAACTCATTCTTCACCTTTTCTTTCTTGAATTTGCCCCATACATATTTATTATACTTAGTAGTATGCCCTTCCTTCCATTGCCTGCACGCATCTTTTCATTTTCAGATAATTACAAGGTGCATTTATAGCCATATCATGTTTGTAGTTCTTCTTTTCCTTGTTTTGGAATACTATAATGTTGAGCCTCCAAAGGAGGGCCAGTCTTTCTGGAGTTTTCCCTTTCAGTTTGCCTATAAAGGCAACCTTACGTACTATTTTTGACTTAGTCAAAACCTGACTAAGTCCAGTGTCTTTGTTATGCTATTCTCATGCCTCCCTTTCATTAGGATCACAAATTCCATCATACCATAATCATTCCTCCCACGTTTGACAACTTTTATGTTTACAACCAGTGAACATAATTTACTTTGGATCAAAATCAGATTCAAGATGAACCCCAGTTGCCTGCCCAGCTTTCTGAAAAGAGTGAAACAGGTGTAAATGACAGGACCTCCCTGGGTATTTTATTTTTTTCTCTCCCTATATCTGGGACTTTGAAGTGCCCTATTGCCATTACCTCAAACATTTTTTTTTTTTTTTTTTAACTAAATGAAATTTGCCTTCTTCCTCTGCCCTTCCTGATTTGTATGTATATCATGCCTTCACTATACTTTCCCCCTTTTTATTTATTTATTTTTATCTTTACCACATACCCAATGCCACTTTTCTTTTCTTGAACTTCAGAAGAAATATGCACATTTTCGAAATATACCACAATGCCTTCTCCTCCTTTTTCCCCACTATACTCTTCTGAACCAAGGTACTCTTTCAATGTGGATATTCTAATCATGGGAATTAGTCCAAGTTTTGGTTATTTCCAATTAAGTTTACTAAGACATCCAGCTCATCTTGCTCTTAGAACTGGTATATGGGCAAAGATACTTCACAGATTACTGCCCGCGCCTTTCCTCCTCCTCTTTTTTAAGTATATGACAGGGGGCCTCCTGGGGCCGGGCTCTGTGGCCCGCCCACCTGTCACCGTGACAGGAGGCCTACTCAGGGCCGAGCTCTTCGTGGCCCGCCCACCTGTCTCTGGGCAACCGCCCGCTTATCTCGCCCG
>NW_005841928.1:488940-525090 GCF_000455745.1 Alligator sinensis
CTAGGCCTCAAAATGGCTGCCCTAATCAGGCACCTGGAGGCTGCCAGCTCCAGGCCCTTAAAGTGGCAGAGACACCCTGTGCTCTGCCACAAAGTATTATTTCCCAAACTTCCTACAAAATTAAGCTGCTCATTTCTTAGTAAATGAAGATTTTTAAAGGGAGCCTTAATAGTATATTTCTCATTTTCTGGGCATCCCAAAGTGAGACACTAAGGGCCTGATCTGCACAACTGCAACTGATACACTTGGATGTTATAGTGATAATCACCTCAGAAAAACAAGGAGGAAATAAAACACACTATCATTATGTTCAATTTGTTTAGATGGTGTGTAAACCAAGTCCCTGAGAGCCACATACCCAAAGCAAAGGATTAAAAAAAAGATTTTAAACAGCTGCAATAAGTGAGTTTCATTCATAAGCAGCAGGTGGGAAAGGTTTCTGTGCAAGAAGTATGGTGATATAATTAAAGAACACATTATAACGTATGGTAACATATACATACAGGAGAAGCTAAATTAAGGTTCCCCAATTTGAATGTCTGACTGCGTAAACTCATGGTTCTTTTAAGAGTTGTTTTTTATATATGCTTTTCTAGTTTTGAATATTACTTTTATGTAACTGTTTGAATTGTTTCCATGAAAGCCTCTTAACAGATTTTTGTTCTGAAGTTATATACATACTAGTCTGCTACTCATAAAATAGTTGATAATATATTAAAGGAAAAATCTACTGCAACTCTTTAAATTTCAGATTTTGGATTATAACAATAATACATGTAGGTGTCATTCTTAAAGAAAGTAAAGCTTATTGGTTGGAGGCTATTATTTTCTTATATTCATTTTTCCATGCGTTTTGATTTTGGCTCTTTTTGCAACACTTACTTAGCATACAAAATTGCATATATTGCTCAGTATTTCCTCAACTACTTGTTTTATTCAAATACCAGTAAATATCTGCTCCCATTCAGACCTACAGATGGTCTGCAAACCTACTCTAATCCAGGAGTCAAAGGTAGAATAATAAAAAGCCAACAAGATTTTGAAGTCAAGAGAAATCCTTACTATTAGGAAGTTTGACCTCTTGCATAACACAAGTCAGATAATTTTCTTGAATTAATTTCCATTTCAAGTCCTATGGCTGCAACTGACCCAGAAGATTTTTTTCTGGAAAAGTTCAGAGTATCTTTGCATAGCAGTATTTTGCATCATGCAGATATACCTTTTATGTCCACTTTAGGTCATATATTAAACAGTAGAAAGCCAAAAATTGATTTTTCTGGGACCCTAAAAGAAGCACACTTAGTTTTGATTTTCTATTTACAATTACATTTTGAGACCTATTAGTTAGTGAGCTTTTAATCCATTTAATGTGTGTCACGTGGATTTTGGATCATTAAAGTTGCTTAATCAAAATGTTTTGTGGTGCCAATAAAATGCCATACAGCAGCCTAAATACATTATACTATTTTCTTTACCAACCAAACTTGTAATCTCATAAAAATATCAAGTTAGTACAATGAGATCTATTTTCCATAAACCCATGTAGAATGGCATTAATTATATTAGCTTCTTTTCATTCTTTGTTAATCAAGTCTTGTATCAGCTGTTCCATTATTTGGCCTGGGATCAATTTCAAGTTGACAGGTCTATAAATAAGTAGCTCATCCCATCTATATTTTTTAAAATATTGTTATGGAAACAGCTTTATTCCTAGTTTTATGAAAACTTCCCAAGTATTTTACAAACAATTAAAAAGCAATTTTAACTGTACAGAGATCGCCTCATTTAGCTCTTCTACAACTCATAGATGCAAGTCATAAAGATATCCTGGCTTATAAATGTTTAATGTTAGTAGCAGTTTAACATCCTCCTTTAATTGCTACTAAAAAGAAAAACATCAATCAACATATGGCGGGAATGAATAATTTGGCTTTCATAGAAGAGAAATATTGGATCACAGGATCATATGAAAATAGGGCTGAAAGGGACCTCACACAGATATCTAGTCCAGCCTCCAAATATACCCTCCCAACCAAGTGCCTGTCTAACCTGAGCTTGGAAATTTCCAAAGATGGAGATTCCATAACTTTTTTAGGTAGCCTGTTCCAAAGCTTGACTACCCTCAGTCAGAAAATTTCTCCTAATCGCTAACCTAAATTTTATGCGCTGCAGTTTGACGCCATTGCTCCTCGTCCAAAATAAGCCCATCTCCATCCTCTCTATAACGGTCCTTCACATATTTGAAGACTGTTATCAAATCACACTCAGTCTTCTCTTCTCCAAACTAAATAACCCTAGCTCTTTCTACCTTTCCTCATAAGTGTTGCTTCCCAGGCTCAATCATTTTTGCTGCTCTCTCCCCCGTCTTTGGAGCATTATTATTAACAACTAATATTTCCACCCAGTAATTGATCCCATTGGCAGAGCTCACTGATATAATTAGACTCCTTCCCATTATCCTTAACTCAGATTTATCCCTGTATCCTTTTGTTTCTAACTGAGAAATGAACTTCAAGAAGTTTTACGTTAAACAGATCCCAGCTTGGCTTCGTGGTCCTCTGTCTTCTTGAGCCAAACATTTAGAGTTTTCTCATGAATTTCCTTACTTGGCTGTACTCCTTCTGTATTTAGTAAACCTCTGGATTGGCAGCTGTGGTTAGAAGTTCATTTTAGTTAGAAACAAAAGGATGCAGGGATAAATCTGAGTTAAGGATAATGGGAAGGAGTCTAATTATATCAGTAAGCGCTGCCAATGGGAATGGATCAATTACTGGGTGGAAATTTTAAAGTTCTTGAAGTTCTGTGGACTGCAAACAACAATATGTAGACCTTCACATCAAGGTCACAAATTTGGCCTACTACGGAACAGCCAAAATTGCTGATCTTCTGCAAATGGAACTGATTGGGTATCTTTGTTTACATTAAAGAAATGACAGCTATAGTTTGCTCTTAACAACACAAGCTTAAAATGAGATGAGTTAAAGGACATGAAAAAAAAATCAACCTGACTTGTAATTTCTCAAAAGCATAAGAAACAAAAAGAGGTGGAATAATATAGAGAATTTATATTTTCTATAATATGCCAATATCTTTAGTAAACAGACACACAGAATCATCATCATGGTGGAAGAAAATCATGGAAACAGGAGAGAAAAGGTAATCTATATGTCATTTAAAATATATTTGAAATAGTCAAAATACATCATTTTAAGTGGCATTCTTTTTCTGCTGTTTTTATCTACACCTAAATTGTTGTGGTCCTTCATTGTTATTTAGCATTGTATATTTTTTGACAGTCTCATAAAAACCAAAAAAGCTAAAGCAATGCTAGATGAATAACTAAAAGGAAAAAGAAGAAATAAATATGCTTAACTGCATGTTTAAATATAAAAGAAATACACTTGTTTCCAAAAGTAGTACATTTTAATCTTGTTTGCATCCTACTAAAAACAATACAAAATATTAAATACCCCTACCCCAAACTTTAATTCACTGAATTGGTGAAATTCAGCATCAGGGAGGGGGGGTTGGGGGAAGCTAATACAGCTGTCATTTTTTGTTTAGCTCAAAAATATGAAGTTGAAAGCATCACCATGGGGGTTGAGAAAAATATCCACCCCCCTGGCATTTTAAAAAAGCCATTAAAAAAATTAAAAATCAACATAATTGTTTCTGGGAAATGTATTCAGGGAATTAACATACAATTTACATAATGTATTAAATATGTACCTACAAATTATGGAACAAACTGCAAGCAAAACAGGAAACATTCATTTGTACACTGTCCAGCACAACAGGAATGCAATTCTTCCTTGACATGACTAATAGAAATAAATAATAGAATCTTCACCATAAACAGCTATGAACCGCTTCAAACAAAAAAGTAAAATAAAAAGCTTAAAATGGCAGCTATTATAAGGTAGTTTCAAATAAACTACTTGCAACTTGCCCCGTGTCAAAAGAATCACTGATTTTAAAAGCTAATTGTGTTTCCTCTGTTTCACAAAATATACTGATATTTCTTCTTCAAACTTTGAGAGTTGTTAAAATCTCAAAGCAAAAAATCAATTTGTTTCATGACATAAATTAGACTCACAACTTTTTAAACTGCAAAATCTTCAGGAAAGATCATGTTTTTCAGCATGTATGGAACCTGAAACTGTCATCATAAACCTTCCATTATTAGAACTACTTTCTGGAATAAAAATAAAAAGTTCAATAAATTGCACAGATGGGTTTATAACACACTTTCTTGTACTAGTACTATTGCTGTTACAAACCACCAACACGTACCCACAGTATATCATACCAGTGAAGGGATGTGTTTAAGGAACAAAGTATTAAGAATGACTAAATGGCATCCCATCAAGGTCAAAGGATAAGGAAAGGTAATGAAAAATCTTTCTAGTAAGCTAGAAATTTTATTGCAAATTATTTAAAAAATCATTTCAAATTCTACACATTCCATAAACTTTAATTCCCAATAAAAGTGCAGATTAAGTGCAATACATTCTGAACTATGATGCGCATTTTCTTACCCGAAGGTAAACTGAGGACAAAAGAAAAGTAAAAGATGAGAATAACTATTGCTGTTTGCCAGTGCTACAAATGACTTGCATCTAAAAAATCCTGGTACTCTAGGCACTGGATGAATAACAGCATCAAATAGATCCCATACTAAACATTACAGAGGTAAAACAACAACAATATACTCTCTAATTTGCTGCTTTAACTTTCTAAAATATTCTTATTTAGCATGGCTGTTGCTAAAAGATGTGTGAAGATCAGACACGGAGTCTTGCAACACACATCAATCATTTACCAAATAGTGACATGATTTTCTATTACATTTAAGAATATATGTAAAAACTGTACACTCTGAACTGCATATAATGTGCCCACTATATGCCCAACTGGTAATCAGGAAATTCCTATGCGAGGTAGATAGGCAGTTAATCCTGCTACCTCAGAGGTCAGCAACCTATGGCCCACGGGATGAAAAGATTTTATCCAATCCACCAGTCACATTTGTGTATGCTGCATTCCTATGTTTGAAACATGCAGCATGGGAATGAGTGGGCAAGGCTTGCATTTTGGCAGCAGACTCAAGAACAGCATGGAACCAATGCAGACATACCCAGAGTAACAAATGTAACCAACCTCGGAGGCAACAACAACTGAAAGCACGCTATTCCTGCCATGTAACATGGCCCCATCTGCCGAATCACACTGGAATGGAGAGTCAAGCTAGCGCACAGGATCGCTCCACAGTCAAACATAACATGCAAGGCTAGGTCAGCATAGACTGGCCCTGCACCACTCATCTGACCCACTGGGCTGGACAGGTTGAGCACCACTGATCTAGTCTAATGCTAGATACACTAGTAGAAAAGAGAAGCCTAGAATGTAAAGAATGAAGGTGGGATACTGGACACTAGCTTAATTAGGGAGCAAGGTAAATGAACAAGCATTTAGACAGATGTTACTTTTGTCAGACTTTATCTACTGTGTTATCAGCTTGGGCTTTTAGTCCCACTGAAAAAGGATCAATCCAAAAATGGCAGATCCACAACAGAAAGTTGCTGTTTAAAAGAGCAACTTTTATGGTGGAAAACCTTCCTATGACAAACTTGATGTGAGCAGGTATTCTAGTCTATCAATATTCATATTTCCCCTTCCACCTCCAACGAGGCTGGCTCTCTGATAGCTTGCCCTGCAGTGAGCTGACAAGGGCGCCTTCCCATATCTCACTGATCTGCTGACTGGCAGGACCAGACAGCAAAGGGGTCTGTCAAGGAGGTACAGCTGGAACTCCTCGTAGGCCACAAGGAGGAACTCCACCTCCACAGCTAGGGCACTGGCAAAAGCCACTGTTCTTGCTGCAGGACTTTAGAACCACTCCAGTTCCTGAAGGCAAAGATACTTATCTGAGCTGTCCCTTGCCCTACAGAAACCACAGGAAGAGCTCATGTTCCTGTAGGACTACAGACAGGACAAGAGCTGCCCCTGCCCCACACAAGCCCTGCTTCATGTGCAGTGAAGCGGGTATGAGCGGGGAATAGCAATGGACAGGGGCAGAAATTAGAAGGGGACACAGACAGAGTCCTAGTCCCAGGGCAGCAGCCAGGGCTGTAGTGCCAGGGCACCTATGGGGAGTATGGGGGTACACAGAAACTCCCCCCTTGCAGCTACCTCCATCTAATGCCCATGTGGCATCAGACGGATATGGCCGGTCTGCCATGGAGATTGGGGGGTGAGGTACAGCTACAAACTTTGTAGGATTAAAAACAAGTCTGGCTAAGCCCTATAGCTTTGCTGTCGCTCTACAGGGGAAACAGTCAGTGTGCACCTTAGAGGCTCAAAATTGTGCCAAGACTTATCTTTTCTAACTGCTGCAGGATGTCTAAAGCAAGTGTCATGACCTGCCGGTCAGCAGAAGGCTCGCAATATCCTCTTGGATTCCCAAAGGTATCTGCAGTCATGGCTCAAAAAGTTAAGTCAAAACTTGTTTCCAAAAATGCCACTACTTAACTCTGATTGCATCAAATACATATCAGAGTTCATGTCCTTGAAAAGAACTTGTCAAATACCAGTCACCGAGCTAGCTAGCTGGCTCAAAGATGAGGAAGTCCTAACACAAATTCTCTCTAAAAAGCATCTTTGCACTCCATCCCCTGGAAGTCTCAATATTGACACGTGCATAGCCAATTACTGCAAACTCAACAGGCTGTTTTTACAAAATACTTGTTCCAGACAAGTGTATTTACATATACATATATACACCCCTCCCCCTCATATTCATAGATAGATAGATAGATATACATGTATCTATATCTATCTATACATAACACCATTTCCTTTGTTGAAATATTTTCAAGGGAAATACAGCAAGTACACAAAACAGTCAAAAGATGACTTTTCTAAAATTAACAATTATTTTTAAAGAGAACAAAAATGTAGCAAGTTGACTGTACTACAATTAGAATCTATAAAATCTGCAACAATTAAGCAATTCATTAACAATTAAAAGCATTCCAAAACAGAAAAAGAGTTAGGTTTTCCAATCTGCAAATCTACTTTGAGTCTCCTCCTAGTTAATGGTACAAGTTAAATGTGTTTCTTCAAAGCTTTATCTTGTGCCAGGTCCAGTGACAAGCTTGTGAGTAGAGTTTTAGCAGGACAGTGAAACCATCCTTTACTGAATATAGCTATGTAGCTTAAGCTCCTCTACCTGGAGGAGCCTAAAAGAGGCTGACTGGTCTGGATCTTTTACTGGTGGCAACATACAACATGAGCCAACTTGATGACAATGCTGAGGGCAACAAAAACCATGAGGGGGCTTAGGGACATGACTTATGAGGAAAGACTGGGGGAAATGGGTTTATTTAGTCTACAGAAGAGGAGACTGGGAGGAGACTTAATGACAGTCTTCAACTACCTGAACGGGGGTTAGAAAGAGGATGGAGCTAGGCCAGGGGTGGGCAAAATCCGGCCCATGAGGCCATTCTATCTGGCCTCCAGGGCCCCTAAAATTTAGAAAATAAATATTTATCTGTCTTTGGTTTCTGTAAAAAATGACAGGAACCAGCAGCAGCAGGACCCAAGGGAAGCCCAGCAGGCTCCTGCAACAGCAGACTTCAAAATATCTGCCTGAAAAAATTGTGCCTATAGGTAGTTATCATTTTAGGTGTTATTTGTAAGGGTTTTTAAATTAAAATATATCACTTTTTTCCATTTAGCTTTATTCATTTGCAAATAATCAATTAACCATTGTTTCTCTTTCTGAAAAGGCCCTTAGAAATAAAGAGCAGACACACAGTCATAAAGGAGACTAACTTCCCAGGTAAGTTAGTCACATTTTGAATGGTAGTGCCCCATTATTCATAGATGATGTGACTGTCACTGAACAAGTGAGGAGTGACAGTATTGTATACTTGCTTTAGGCAAGCAAAGGGGACATTACAGAATACCTGATTATATAAATAACCTTGAATCATATGAACATGAGCTGATTTAATCTAATTTAAATGGAAAGATAAACAAAAGGAAGTATGTAACAAAGTTTCTATTTCAGTTGGGCAAACTTTTGATAAACACAGGGAAGGAATTAGTCAACTGGACTGAGGAGATCTTGGAGAAGGCCTGAGGGATTCTTTTTAAGTCAAAGACACAATATTTATTGGAATTTGCATCTCAAACCAGGGAAAAATGTAGGCAAGTATTTCAGACAAAGTCTGATGAATAACCACCTTCCTGTTTCAGAAAGAAGCAGCCTGCCTAGAAGAAGTGGGAAGTAGTATTGATCAGCAAGAAAACTGTTAGAGGTTAAGAGTAGGGATGAACCAAGAACTGACAGAAGACAGATCTACACACTGAACAAAATATTAAAACAAGTAGGAAAAGGCTCTTCAGCTTTATACAAAAGGAAGATAATGAAAGAAGTGGGCTGCTAAATCCAGAAGGTTAGAGATTAAAGTTGATCTAGGTTTTGACCAAAAACTAAATGATGACTATACTTTGCCTTAGTTTTCAATAAGAACGATGATGCTCAATAAGGATAATGATGGATAACAAGAAGGAACAAATGGAAACAGAAATGTCTACATAAGGTCGAAGCAAAAATCAAAGAGCTGAGCACACTCAAGGTTGGAAGGAGAAATACAAGAGAATCTTATCATTTCCATCCTAAAATTCAGAGTGAATCAATGCATGAAATCACAGGTCTAATAGATTTTTGATAAACTTAAGCTGCATTTGTATCATGTAGCAGAAGTAGTACCTATATGTTGGGATTTCACATAGGAAGAACTCGGTTACCTTGAAGAGTGGAGTAACAGAAATTGAACAATATTCAACAGTACAAAAAACAAGGTTGGGCATTTAGGGAGTAATAAGAATTTGAACTATCAAGTGGGAGATCAGCTGAAATGACTGAGGAGTAGAAGGACTTCATTTCATTAGTCTATCACAGTATGACTGTGCCATTAATACAATGCAGTTATGTAAAAGGCAAGTGTAATTCTAGGATGCATCAGGCAAGTCTTTCAGCAGAGACAAGGAAGTATCAGTGCAACTGCAGAACACTGTGATAATATCTTTGCTCAAGAACGATGAATACAAAATGGAATAGGTTAAGAGAAAAGGGCAGTTAGGATGATCAGAGTAAAGAAGAGTCTATCATACTATGAAAGAAGACTAAAAAAAAAACAAAAAACTTTGTTTTGTTTATCCTAGCAAAACAAAAAGGTGAGAAAGGATACGACTGATATTATAAATACTTCAGAGGGTATGCACAAAGGAGGAAAAAACACTATTTAAAGGACAATATTGACAAAACAGGAAATGTATAAACTGGCTATAAATATGCTGGCCTGTAAATAAAAAAGTTTGTATGCTTCAGAGCAGTAAAATTCTAGAACAGTCTTCCAACCAGAGTTACAGGGCTGACAACCTAGCCAGTTTTAGCATGCAGGAAAATCAGTTTACAAATGCAACTGTAATCACATCATTGCCTATTATGGAGTTCTTTCCAGTTATACATACCTACTGATCCTTTCAACTACTTCCTGTACTTCTTTTCTAGGCAGCAGAAGCAGGCTGGGAAAGCCCCACATGGGCTGCTGCTGCCGGTGGCTTTACAGGGCTGTGGCAAGGTTTGATGCTGCTGCCTGCAACCAGCCCTGGCCTCTGGGCAGCTATGCACCAGTGGCAGCAGTGGGCTAGGAAAGCCTCTTGCCCACTGCTACTGCTGGCATGTGGCTGCCTGGGGGCTGCACCAGGGTCCACAGTTGGCTTGGGATGGCGAAGAACTGAGCCATAAGGGACCCAGTCCTTTTTGTGGCATCACAGCCCTGGCCCCTTCCCTACTGTCTGCCCCAAGGCACCCACCACAATCAATGAACTGGGCCAGAGCTCCATAGACCCCACTGCAGCTGCCTGCAGCCTTCCCGTCACTGCTGCAAGCAGCCCAGGCTCCATGACAGGTGGCAGGGGCCTGCCCAGAGCCTGGGTCAGCTGTGGCAGGCAGCTGGGAAGCTGCAGGCAGCTACACTGGGGGGCAGCTCACTGCTACCTCCGCCCAGCTCACTGCTAGAAGTGGGTGCATGGGCAACCTTGGAGCAGATGGCAAGGAAATGGCCAGAGCTGCACTGCCCCAAGAAGGATCAGGCCCCTTGCTGTTCTCCTGCTGTACTAGGTACTAGGTTCCCCTCCCCACCTTGCTCCTCCCTCCCTCCTGCCTGCCTGCCCTGCTGCCTTCAGGGGCACCATGCCACTTCCCTTTCCCCACTTTTCCACCTCACACTAAATGCTAAGCAATAAGGCATTACTGGTTAATTTATCAATATACGAATAAACATTTAACCATTCACATCCCTACTTAGAACCTTGAGGCTTTTAAATAATGGAAAGAAGTCACATAATGATGGGAAAATAAAGATCTTGTAAACAATTTTATTTGAAAAAAATATTTTAAAAAGATTATTTACAGTAGGCAAGAAAAAAAAAACAGTGAAAAATTTACAGAGGATCACAAACATATTTGTGAATTATGTCTTTCTCTTCTTTTAAACACTGAACATTCTTCCATGCATGGCAGGTCAACCATGCTGAAGAAGCTATTGAGAACCAAATATATCACTTGGAAGTAATACCAGAAGCAATAATCTTTGCCAAGTGACATGTTAGGATGGTATTTCTGTGTGATGACACTGGGCTCTCATTTCAATAAAGAAAAATATGGATTCACGGGCATGTCATTCTTCCTTCTAATGAAAATAAGCAGTAAAAATTTGATCCATCAGCTAAAACAATTATTTGCCCAAGAGTCTAGTAGATGAAAAGGAATTAATTTTGAGAGAATTTTCAACTGGAGAATGAGCTCTCAAATTTATGAATGGGAGCTGCTAAACTGTGACTATAGCTAGTCTAGGTCATAAAAGTACCTACAAAACTTTTCTACTTCCCTCTCTTTTGTAGATGTTTAATAATACTTTAATGTTTTGGGTTGTTTTTTTTTTTTTTTTTTTGGGGGGGGGGGGTTGTTGCTATCCCCCCAATGAAGTATTCCATATCAGTACTGATGAAACTGCATTGGAGTTTGTTTATTAAAAGGATGTTTTTGATACGCTTACTAGAGACCAAAAGAAAAATGAATGTTAAGGTTGCATTTGTCTGCTTTTGCTAGATCAGGGGTGGGCAAAATATGGCCTGGGGGCCAGATGCAGCTCACCAGGCCGTTCTATCCGGCCCACAGGGCCCCTAAAAAAAATTTAGAAAATTAATATTTATCTGCCCTGGCTGCCTATCATGCGGCCCTCGATGGCTTGCCAAAACTCAGTAAGCAGTCCTCCACCCAAAATAATTCCCGCCCCAGATATAAGTCCCACTAGAAATAAAAGTAGGAAATCCAAATGATAATGTTATTTCAATGATTTTCTTGTTAAGAGTCAATGCAATGATTTTGCTGTCAAACAAATTAAAATCCGTATGGGTAGTGTAAGTCTAGTGTAAGTCACTTCCCCCCCCCCAGTCTTTATAAACTTTTTAAAAAAGTTTCAAATCCATCTTATATAACAGCTTCCAAGCAGACAACACACAAGCAGAGGTAGGAAGTTTAATGGCAGGACAAACATCTTGTGATCCATTAATGAAGTGCCCCCTACTAAGGTAGACACGTTCACTAAAGGCATGTGCATCAAGAATTTGTCTGCCTCTCAGCATCCACTTGAGGCTATGCTTTTTTGAGTTCTCATGAGTGGTCAGCTTTTACAGAAAAAAAAAATATTCTTTTTACCAATAATTTTGATACTGAAATTAAAAGTACCATGCTTGTTTTGAGCGATTATATCATAAAATATATTTATATATTATAACAAGATTCTTAACAACTTTCTAAATTAAATCGTTTCCACACATTTCCACTCACACTGAGTGGAAAGCAAATACAAGTTTTACAATGGAATTCAGAAGAGTACATAAAAGTGAAAAAATGCTTAAATAAAGTAACCAAAAACACTGTTATAAAGTATTTTCTTTCTTTTCTTTTTGAACAAGTTTTAGGACAATAATGGTTTTGTGCAAACACTAAACTGAGGTCATGGAAGGACCTTAACTAAATAAGTCACTGTAAGGTAAAGGAAAGTAGGAGTTTAGTGTGTTATCTGTTCCATGGTAAATGCCAGGGTGTGTGCACTTTACCTTCCAGCAGAGTAAACTTGTTCTGGCTTAGTCCTCAGTGGAAGAAGGGTACACTGATGTGGTTTAGTTTTTGTTTATAACAAGGTAAGCATATGCATTCATGCCCTCACTTGCTTTCCAATTAACTTGTCTTTCAAATTCAGCTTAGCTACTGCTTGTCATCATCTGAACAAGGGATATTGCTTACTTTTATTCATAGTAGCTAGGGTCAGGAGGGACCTGAACAGATCATCTAGCCTGACCCCCTGCCACAGGCAGGAATGGATGCTGGGGTTCACAAGACCCCAACAATGAATGCTGGGTTCAGAAGACCCCAGACAGGTGATCATCCAACCTCCTCTTGAATTTGCCCAAGGTAGGGGCGAGGACCACTTCCCTGGGAAGCTGGTTCCAGATTTTGGCCACCCTAACTGTAAAATATTGCCTTCTGATCTCTAACCTAAACCTATTCTCCATCAGCTTATTACCATTGTTCCTTGTCACCCCAGGTGGTGCTGGGGAGAAAAGGGCTCCACCTATTTGCTGGTGATCTCCCCTGATGAGATTGTAGGCAGCCACCGGGTCCCCCCTCAACCTCCTCTTGCTGAGGCTGAACAGGTTCAGGTCCCTCAGTCTCTCCTCATAGGGCCTGTCTTGCTGCCCTCCCACCAAGCGGGTGGCCCTCCTCTGAAAATTCGTTACACTCTTAAAAAAAAGTGAGGATACAAATTATTCCAAACACTCCCACTTACCAAAATCTCTAAAGATAACACTTTTTTGACTAGTTTTCTCATGTTGGATATTCATACCTAACTATAGAAAAAACAGCTTAGTCAGAAAACATTATTACAGTTTAAAAAAAATAAACTCATATTTACCTTTTGGTGAACAAAAAGTCTTCAAAAGTGTTAGCTAGTTCTGGCCACATACTGTCAAATTTTCCAGAAGATGCATGCTGCCTTGCAACTGGTAGTCCAATAGAAAGAACTTTAAGAAGAGAAGATACTGCCAGCTTCCATGTGCTTTCAGATGGACAGGAATACTTCAGACTTAGAGGTATCCTCAATGTCTGGGAAGAGAAAGTTCAACTAACCGTTATTCTTCCTTGAAGAAAACTAAGAGAGAGATTTATGATAGCATATCTATACAACACCTCTACAGGACATTTTACACCGAAGATGGTAATACTTTTTTCCAGTTATTGCTGGGATTTCAGATGCTCTCTTTTTGATCTAATTACAATGATGATTCATGGCATATAACCTGGTTAAAGTAAAGACCTGATTAACCGAATACATTGTTGAAAGTAAGAATCTATTCTAATTACATTGGAAAATGATCTGTTTATTTTTCTCCCTATATTACCATTAGGGCCCTGAGAAAAATAGCAATTTTGTGGACACCGTGAAATTAGCCCCACACCACGATTTAAGCGTTATGAGCCTGTGCCAGAAAAAAAAAAAAAAAACACACATGAAAGCACAGGTTTCCCTTTGCAGACTGGTAGTGTTCCAGCCTACAACAGGAAACCTGGGCTTTCACAGCATTCCAGCCTGCAAGCAGCTGCTGGAGGCATGGTCAAGATGCAGCCACATAAAGGTAAGTGTATGGGGTGGGGGAAAGAGACTTGGAGGGTCAGGGCTTGAGAGCTGTTGTGGGGAGGGCGGTGGAGGAACAGACAGTAAGCACCTGCCTGCCATAGGCAGAGGAAGGCAAGGGCTAACAGGCCCGTTAGCCCCCCAAAACTTTTCATGGAGGCCAGCAACAGCACCATGGCACCACCATCTATCAGTGCCCAGTGGTGTGCAGCTGCTCCTCTGCCGCCACTTAGAGTTGCAGCGCATGCTGGCTCCACAACAGCCCCGTGTGAGGGAGGGGCAGGGTCAGGTAGGGCTCAGCCACCCCCAAATAATATTTTCTCCCCGCCCCTCGATGCCTGCTGCACGTGTGCAGGTAAAGTATCGTTTTTCACAATATTCACGGAACTTATCAAGATCAATAGTTGTTCCATGAATATTCCATGAAAATGATACTTTACTCGTGCATGTGTCACAAATTTTCTATAAGAAATCCACAACTTTCTCAGTGCCCTAATTATCATCTGCTGGTCACCCCTAATCCTGACAAATGGGTTTCCACAACCTATGCAGATAGATTGAGACAGTTCATCATCATGAGAAGGAAGACTTTAGGACCTTGTTACATCTTACGCTATAAGCCATTGTTCGGCCTAGCGCTAGCTTGGAATTTGGAGCCGTCACATCTTAAGGCAAAAGATCTTTTCTGATAGTTTCTCATCTGCACAGCTGTGACGCCACTAGAGGCCTGGTGAGCAGGGCTGGTGAGCCAGGACAGGCTTCTATCCCTGCTCTATGAGCAGGGGTGAGAGAGATTGGGAAGTGGGGGGCCGTGTAACTATCAGTATCACTTGCCTCTCCTAAAGCCCAGCATGGACAGCATGCTGGTGGCCTGCTGCAACAAGGTAGCACCCTCCCATCCTCAGCCCCCTCCCGCCACACCCTGCTGCCGCTGGGGCTACTAAATGCTCCCACCAGCCACAGCATGGTACCTACTCTGCTGCCTGGCCCAGCAAGGCACTAATGACTCCATTGCTGCCTGGCCCTGGAGCACTGCACCACACTGCCCCACTGGTTTCCGCCCAGCAATATCACTTACCCTCTCCCCCCTCCTCCCGAGCTGGGCATGGGCAGTAAGCTAATGGCTCACTATGATGAGGCAGCACCTTCTCGTCCATTCCCTCTGCCATTGGGGCTGCTAAATGCTCCCAGCAGCCATTGCATGGTGCTGTGGGAGGAACCAGTGGGGCAGTATGGCACAATACTCCTAGGCTGGGCAGCGATGGAGTTGTCAGTGCCTTGCTGGGCCGGAGAGCAGAACCAGTACCAGAGCCTGCACCCATGCAGCACTCTTCTTTTTCTCTAGTTCTGGGCCATGCAGCAGCATCCTGGTGGCACCAGCTATGATTTTCCATGCCTCACCGCCCTCCCTCCCCCCAGTCACTTCCTGCCAGGCCCAACCTGCCTCAAGCAGTTACCATCTCCAGCTACACAAAGAAACACCATCTGGGGGAGGGACAACTTCATCCTGGGATACTGGAGGACTTCAACTCGAGTGGCACAGCCATCAGGAGTGGCAACACCTTAATGGAACAAAAGCATGTTTGTGGAACAGAGTTGATCTTGTCCTGGAGTGGCATAACTGAGCTACATGAGTGCTTTAAGCCACTTAAAGGTGTTAACCCCTGGATTGGCTGCACGTTAAGAGCTCCAGGAGCTGCCTAAAATTACCATTTACTAAGCCCGTTGAAGAGAACAGCCCTATTCACAAAGGAAGCTGCCAAAGTGGAATACTTTCAAAGTTGGGAATAAAAACAACTTGATATTTATACTTCTCATAACAAATGGTATAAAAAATAAACCATGTGCACATAATCCTTACAAGGAATCATTACAAGGAACCTTATAAATATAAGAACAAGTGATATTTTAAAGACTAAAACTATTAAGGAAAAGAAGGATTAACCTGCAAAATAAAATAAAAGAGATAGTATTTTTCATTTACTTTCATGTCACATTTGCTAATCCTAGTAAGTAGAAAAATAAACAAGTAATGAGATAATAAAGAGATAGAAGAGAGAAAGGTATTGAAAGAGTGCAAAGTTAGAGAAGCCCTCCCTAGCTAAACAGGAATCCCATTCTGCTGAAGAATATAGTTGAAAAATCCTGAAGACCAAGTCTATAGTAACTTGGAAACGTACAGACAGCACAACGCTGGGACAAACAAAGTCTTTCATGAACTAGTTTCTTATAAGCGTGCTTGCACAATTCCAGATTTATCCACAAATCCACTGGATTTATAGTTGCAGGAAGGGAGATTCATCATCAACATAAGGTATCTTTGAAGTGGCAGCATTTTTCTCCCATTGAAATAATTGGTAACACCAGATACAACACAGATATTAGCACAAATTTCACTCAGATGTCACTAGTAGAACAACAATATTATCCTAATTTGGAGATCTATACATTCTGTTTACAATAGATTATAAATAAAATCACCTATTAATGTAAAAAAACAGCAGCCACCAATTAGAGATCACTATATCCATCTCATACATACTTGAGAAATTTACAACCAGCTGAAAATATCTAGAAATGAAGGTCATATCAAATAAATTACACAATTCATGAGTGCAAATGCTAGGGCTAAAGTTTTCAAGATCTTCAATTTTTCAGGTAATATTTAAGAACTAAAATCAGAGACCTGATTTTCAGCAAGTAAGTGACACAGCACTATAGAAAGTCAAATTTCACCGTTTCAGTAGACATATATAGGTTTTGAAGGATGTTTCAGGATCACATTTTTTACATTTTAACTTTTTCTCATTTCTGTTGCAAGCTTAAGCTGCCACATACTCTAGCTACCAGATTCTCAGCCTTTTCAAGTGCTAGTCAGTAGCAAAGGCACCAAAATTACCTACTGCTTAAACCTTGGCTAAGGTATCATCAGCCCCTAGAGTGGCCTGTCAGATTCCAACAAATCTGTGAATTCTGCTAAATACCTGGTCACAAGGACACAAAAAAGGAAAGGAAGTCCCTACAACAAGATTTCAAAATACAGGTAGGGCTTGAGGGTAATTATAGAGAAGGCTCAGTGTCTTAGAATAATTAGAGTTTTGTTGTACTGTATTATAGTAAATCAGTTTAAAAGCATTGAAATGTAAATTTAAATAAATGATATTATTTCAGTCCACTTGAGTTAAAGAATTGTTTCCTTCCCCATAAGCCCCAGACAAGAATCTTAACATACCATTTGTCTGCAACTCTGAATAGTGCCATCTACACTGTCCCCTAGTGGTTCCAAATCAAACTAACCAATTTAATATATAAACAAAAGAGAACAGTTTTTACCTTAATAATGTTCTGAAGAACTTTCTCATTTACAACAGCTTTGTGGCAAGCAGTCTTTTGGTATAAATCCACTACAACTTCCAAAGACCTCTCAGCAAACGGTACATAATTCAATGCTACCCATTCTGCCTGGAAAAAAAATAGCACACTGTTGAAGCATGAAAATATGCTGGTTATGCATAAGAAAATTTATATTTTACACTGAAATATTATTTTAATGCATGCAAGATTTCCTAAAACTACATTCCAGAGGAGCAATTTTGATTCAAGCAAAACATAACCCCTCCTTCCCCACCCCCCAAAAATGCCCACAAAACATTCCGACTGCAAAAGCGTGGTAACATTTTGGAAAAGGCACGTTGCATTTTATGCAAGAATACTATAGTAGGACAATCTTTAAGGAAATTTAACTCACCGGTGCAAATAGTTGTATCTAGTGTGATTCCATTGGGTTGCAGGACAAACAGAATAAGAATAATTAATACATATGTAATAATTACCTCTTAAAGTTATATTGAATATTAGCATGTTGATTACACATTAGTGTTCATATTGTTTTTTTAAAAATAGTTAACATGCTTCAATTTCCTACTGAATATGGAATTTTAAGAACTGCCAATTTACAGAGTTATCCCTAAAGAAAATTATATTTCATCAGACTACTTTGATATAAGAAATACAGCACAAGCTACTTAAGATGTGTGTTATTGTGCCTGAGATCCATTTTAGACTTTTCCTATCAAAAAAGTATTGAGAAAATATGTATCGAGGTAACAGAAAAAAAACAATAAGAAAAGTCTGGGAAAAAAAATGTCAATAGCTTCATTGACGACACAAGCTGACAAAGTTTTGTGGATGGGGTAAGAGTGTCTATCACCTCTGTCTGAAATAAAACTGAAGTCATGAGCCATTACAGTTAAAATAGAAAAGATGGGATTTTTAGTTAGTTACCTGATTATATTTTGCATTTGCAATGTGTTTCGTTTCCAGCTGCCCATACTGTGGAGGCTTACAGGAGAATTCTACAAAAGCTAGTAGCTGGTCAAAGATCGCTGGATACATTATCTGCATATTTTCTGAACCTACACATATGGCCTGTGAACAAAATTTAAACATTATAATATTTACACAAAACTTCAGCTTTAAGAACTTCTCCTGTATTAAAAAATAAGCAGGAACTGCTACTTCCAAAAAAAATTATCAAATCTATGTTACAAAAATATAAATACAGATTTCTCAGCAAACTCTTCACTACCTCCATCATCCACATTGAAATTGGAGATGTCAACAAAATTCTAAATTTCAGATAATATAATTAAATACTGTATCAGTACACTGATGCAAGGTAACTGATGCAAGGTGACTACTGCATGATCAACAGAAATGGGACTCAGCAAGAGTGATGCTTTATGTTATTTATTAAAAAGATTGCTCTGCATGTTTTTTGGCTCTGTCCCACAATGTTCTAAAGTCCCACTTGGAGGAACATTTAGACAGTAACAAATAATCACCACAAGTAGTTAAAGTGGTAAGGAAAGAACAAACAAACTGCAAGGAACATCTCTCAAAGCGGCTTATAACAAAAGGTTTATAAGACTGTATTTACGATTCTCAGTTTTGCTGAACAGATTGCTGCCCAGTCAGAAGAAACTTTGAAGATGACAATGAAAGAGAACCTGGTTAGAGAAGAGCAATTTCTTGCTAGTATAAGTTTCAAGGCAACGTCAAGTAGTTTGTACTCAAAAGCGGAGCCAATTTTCTTATACACTTATTCCAGTATTTGTCTTTTATATTAAATAATTAGCACATTGCTCCTTGGGGCCTCCTTAGTGCCCCCTCGGAGTTCCAAGTCTCTTTCCATTTTACTGCTCCAAGAAAGGGCCCATGTCATGTGGACATTCTCTCAGAGAAGACTAAATTACATGTCTTCAGTAACAAAAAAACCCCCTGTCTAGACCATGAAACGTTCCCTTTTAGAGAACGTGTCACAACTAATAATGTCTGAACAAGGAGGTAAACTGCGGTACTAGATTCTGATTTCTGCAGCACAAGATCACTATTTTAATCGCTAAATTAAAAGATTTGATTTTTCTAGTTTAAAAATTGTGCGAGATGGATGGTGCACTGAGGTTGCAATTGTGCACTGCTTTTGCTAAATCTACAATCTAAATCTACAAATATACTTATTTCATATATAAGAATAAACCATAAGCATAAGATTTTAAAAAAATTATAGGCCTACACACTGATCAGAAGTGAAAAGTACTTCAAGAAGTACCTTATGATGCTCCCTAAGCAGGTTCAAATTTAGTAATATGGTGCCTTAACATTAGAGTGATGGGAGTTATCACAAACTAAGACAAGGGTCAGCAATACAGGGCCCATAATTTTAACCTAACCCACAGAGCCAGAGGACTTACCCTGTGCCTGCATTGCAGCCAGGGAAGGAAGGGGTGTGTATGTGCCCATCCCCTAGCAGCAGGGGTCTAGGGAAAGCAGCATGGATACAACTCCCAGATGCCTTGCCTGAGCCCACACCAGGACAGAGCCCCCCTCATCACTGAAGCCACCCAGCTTGTGTTGAACCAGAGCCAGGTTATTCCAGCTCAGGGCTTGTTAAAAGGTTGCCAGCCACTGCTTTAAGTGTTAAAACTCACAAGTCTGCCCCCCAGCTCCTTGCTCCTGAAAGACAATGGAACATGAGGATCAATCAGAGAATGAAACTAGATATTAGAATAGAAATAATGTTAAAGAACAGGTTTGTTGAGCTAGTGTGCAAGGAGGAGGAAGAGTAAATACGTTGGCAAGGAGAAAATAGAAGGGAAGTCAATCCCAGCAGAGGAGGTAACCAGGGATATAGCCAGGGAGACAGCTGGCCTTCCATTTCACAATTTCTTCTTTTAATCCCACTCCCTGGCTATCTTCTAGCTATATCCCCGATTCTCTCTCTTTTGCTGGGACTGACTTCTCTCCTCGCCATCACATTTACTCTTTCTTCTTCTCAAACACTAGCTCAACAAGTCTATTCTTCAACTTTACTTCTCCTTTAATATTTGGTTTCATTCTCTGACTGGTCCTCATGAAACCTGCCCCCTTCATCTGGAGTTTTCACTCCAAGTTCCGTTTTTTGCAGATTTTTTCAAGATCTTAGGTGACTTCTTTCCCTCCCTTCTCAATGTCACTACAGTGGCTCTCCCTCAACTATAGGAGATAATTAGGGGGGACACATTGAAACAACAACTCTTTAAAGCTTGTTTTAAGATAACAAAACATTTACAGTACTTTTCCAAATTGTTCAGTTAACTTTTAGGTTACCTTTATTATACACACATTTGCCACACAAACTGTGGGCATACACTTTCAGGTGTCTATAGCATTACATACCTGTGACAAAATATTACTTGCTGATGAAATGTCTTGGTTGAATATGTTAGGAAAAGAATCAAAGGTTCAGTAATTTTTCTCTTTTAGAAATATTTGTTTTACAAAAAGAGATCTTTACAAATGAAGATCTTTAAATCAAAGATTGACAACTGCACTAGTTTCTAAACTTTTAACATTGAATAATTAAAAATAAATTTGTTTTCCAAAATGTAGATAGAACTTCTAGCAGCTCCTGCCCACCTTCCCTTGAATAAAAATTCAGTAATATTTTTACAATCTTCTTTATTTAGCCATATTAGATTTGTAGAGTCCTCCAACATCTCTGATCACAAATAAATTCCCCGAAGATTCCTAAAAGACTACTAATGTTGTTCTTCTTGGGGTTTTTTTTTTTTAAAAGGGGAAGGTGTTTGTTTTTAGTAACAACCACACTAATGTTAGTCTGAAATCAAACCCACTAAAAACATCAGAATAAAGTTTTTTTCTATTGAATCACCAATTGTGCCAGGGATCCGACTGCATAGAATACCCACACAATTTACCCACACAACCTGGCACAATTTAAGTGCCAGATGTATTTTGCATGTAATTATTCAACTACTTTTTGTCATTTATATTCTAAAAAGAGCTCCAGAATGGTACCATTTTAATAATTAGATTTTTTTAGTTAAAAAGTATTGTAAAAGACAACATACCCTCAAATGCCACATTAGATTATAAGAACAAATCAAATGTATTCACAAACTTTTAAACTATTATTTTTGCGCTCCAGCCAGGTTAAAAAAATTAAATTAAAATAGATCTCTCATCTAACCAAACAATATTTTCCACAGGAGTGAGGGGAAGATAAAAGGTCTACAAAGGCAAATATTATACTGCAATATTTCTACTCATCATAAGCCTTAAAAAACAAAATTCAAAAACTTACCTTAACAAAACCTGAATCTTGCACCTAAATGGACACCACAGTTACTAACCAACTATGGCTTACGAGGAGTGGACTCAAGAACCCATCTATGGCATTGCTAGGAATGGCTTCTTAGTGATGCAAGAACGTGTGTGCTGCAGTGGCCCTAGCCCTACTGAACTAAGGACTGAAAACACTGGAACCGATTCCCTATCTCCCCATTACAGCAAAGAACAGGATTTAGTCTGATCCCACATGAAAATATCTTTTGAAAAGTGAATAAACATTTCCATGCTCTCATTAAACTGCTCCACTAAAAGTAGGTATCAACCCACTACAGTACAATACATTTTCCCGATATTGACACGTTCAGAAGAAATACTCTGTTGACCTTTGTTCCTTTCCACGACTGGCTGGCTGCTGCTGTCAGGTTAATTCTATTGTGTTCCACAAGATCTTGCAACTCCACAGACTCTTATAAAGTTTTCTTTTGTTTTTAAACTTTTCGTTTATGTTTAAGGAAACATAATTGTACTGTTCTATTAGTCACTGTTATGGGCATGGCTAGTAGCACCAAGTATTAACATTGTCCAACCCTTCCTAATATAACACTTTTTCAATTGATCACAACTGCCAAACATGTCAAATACTTAGTGTCTGCCTTGTTTGGGGTTTTGGAAATTTCAACCAAAATGGCTTGCCTATTTCCAAGAACAAGACTGGAAAATGTGTTGTTTGGTCCATGTTAAAAATTTTTAGTGACCACTTTAAAAATCTCTAGTGCTCCATGCTTTGGAGTAGGGTCCTGACATTTGGCAAAGATGATCTTTCTTGTGTCATCTGTATGAAAATCTACCCAAACTGGGCAAGTTATAAACCTCTGAAAAATCAACTTTACATATGCTCAGTAGAAACTTCTTAGATATTAGTAGCTAAATTCCCTGAAAAGTCTGTCCATTCTGAACATGCTCCAGTTAGGGTTAAGCAGACTTACCCTGCAATTGTAGCTCTGGGATACTTATGTGAATCAAGAAGAGCTATTCTCTCTTCTCACATGCTGAATGCCATCTCTGGTACAACCAGACAGCTTCAAGGACAAAGCTGTCTTCCCCTTTGCCTTCAAATAAAACAACCAAATCTGCAGGGAGAAACATGCTGGGGATAAGGAGCAAGGATCAGGGTAGGGAAGGAACTAAGGCTGAAAGCTGTCAAGAGAGGGAAACCAAACCTAAGAGTTGGGGCTGACAGACCGAGTTTTAGGGAGCAAATGAAAGTAACTGAAGTCAGAGTGGAAGAACGCACAGAGTGGATAAGGAACCTGAACTCAGGTAGCAAGCATAGTCTGGACACAGAGGGTGTTCATAGACATGCTCCAGGAACTGTTGTGGAGGGGAAAGAGAGAGTACACTTTAATTAAAGCAGCTTCAAGAGCTGCTCTAATTAGAGTGCCTGGAGCATCACATGTAACAACATCCCCATGCTGAAAAATGATGGTGGTTGAACAAGTTTTAGTTAAAGCGCCCCACCCCCACCACCATTTTTCAGCACAGGGACATTGATACATGTGACGCTGGAGTCTGCTGGAGTGCAGTAATTACCACACTCCAGTAGACTCGATTAATTGAATCTGATCTGACACGCTCCAGTTACAGCGTATCAGAGCAGCCTCCATGCACATGTATAGGTGTTCAAAAACTTGGGAAGAAGTACTGAGGTCCTGGATAGGGAGCTGGCAGTGCCTACAACTGGGATGAGAAACCTGAGTAGACCTGAGGCTAAGTACAGACCATCAAAAATCCCAAGGCTGAAACGATTCAATCTTCACAGCTTAGTTTAAGCTATGTAGGTTGAACTAGTAAGCAAGTGAACAGACATTCTCTTTTGATTCTGAAAATGCAGCCACTTGCCTGCAGAAGCCAGGGGGAGCTAAAGCATGTCTCCCTGCTTGGCTGGAGCAGGCAGCTTGGGCCAAGGCTAGCCCACCCACTCTGCAAGGTGGGTTGTGGGGGAGGTGCAAAGCATCCTGGGATGCTGGGGGACTGTGAGTTGACTTGAATCTGAAAGGGATCCAAGACAGAAGTTCAATAAACCAATTTAACCTAAATCACACAAGTCTGACACTATATCCATCCAGGTTTATCTTAAACTGGTTTTCATCATTTTAAAAATGGTTTGTGTGTGCTGAACTTCTATTGTTACAGATTTGAACCTGTTTCCTATCACTTATACTGGTTTATGTGCAACTTCTGTCCCTAGCCTGAGTGATTGGCCTGAAGAATGGGCCTGAGACTAGGAATTAGCGATGGGGAACAGAAGCAAACTGGAACGAACTGGAGGGCATGAAATCGAAAAGGTGTCAATTTGAGTAGTATGGGCACCAAAAATTAGCAGATGTTCCTGAGCATAGTCTTTTTGTCCCTCAGTCTGCAGTCTGTAAATGAGAATAATACTGCCTCATCTGACAGCTACGTTCTAGAAGTAATTTGCTGATGTTTGTTAAACACACAGACTGCTATGATGAGTACTATAGAAAAAATCATGAGGAAATGAATAGTTCTCTCTTCCTAGCTGTGTTAGGATAGCGTGCAACAAATAAGGCACTGACCACACCTTAAACAAAGAAAAAACGAAATGAATAGCTACTCATTAAATAAGTACCAGCCATTCCATGCACTGCACGAGGCATGGGTCATTTGAAAATAATATGTAATTATGTAATCAAGGACTATAATGCAGAATGGATGAGCACAGGGGGTTGAAACAGGATTATACAGACAGCCTTAATTCTGGTATTTCTTATCTTTGAGTGCTTCATTTCTAATTTTAATAATGTTCCTTTAACAAAAAGGAGATGTGCGAGATGCTTTACATAGATATATTCAATACCAACTTTATTTCTATAGGAAAATAGGATTTTCACCATGACCAGTTACCTTCGTCAAGAAATATTTTTACAATTCCAAAAAAATGTAAAAGAAAAAATCTGGTTTGAGCAACATACATGAGGCAGAATTCTGGAGGGCTATATCATTTTTGCCTATAACTTCTGCCTTCCAAGACAGTACTCATTTTGCAGCATATTAAGAGAATTTTAAAAGAAAAAAGGTATAGCTAAAATTATATATCATTCAAAAGGAAGTTGTGTGGGGGGCAGCAATATAGGCCACCTCTGCCTGTAACCCTGGATTTTAATTACAAACTTTTCAGGTAAGTAAAGGGTGCTTTTTTGGGATGAGTATTTTAGCCAAAATTTCTGCAGCAAAGCAGTGTTTTTAGAACATACTGGATTCCAGAAAAGGAAGAAAAGAGAGTATACTAATTCCCTTTACACTTTACAAAAACTTGGAATTCTTAAATTATGATCACAATCCTTCCAGTCTCTGTCTCTAGGGATACTTGATAACAAATATTATCTCTACAGTGGGTGAACATGATGCCTCCATTCTACTTCCAGCCCCAGTTAACATCAGTACTAATAATAAGTCAGATGAACATGATTCTTGACAATGCAACTCTACATTTGCAATATCCCTGGAATGATGGAGAAGTAATCTTGTTGAAGGTTATACCATTTCTTTCAACAGAGAGCTGCTAGATCACAAGAACTCCATGACAGGGCAGTTGGAACAAGGAATATTAGAAACAATTCCAATTGTTCTTAAAAAAAAAAAAAGAGGAAAAGTTATCTTCTTTATACAAGCACGGTATATTACACATGCAAAGAAATAAACAATTTACCTGTGTTAATTTAAATCAACGAACTGCAAATGGCAAAGTAAAAAAGAACCAATATATGGCATGGTTTACATTTCACAGATTATTTAAAGCTATATTACCTTCTGTAAGACATCTAAAGCCGTAAGTACCGCTTCCTGTAAACTTGTCAAAACTGCTTCGGTGTAAGATGGAAGGATGAAAGGGGAGGCATCAGAACTGATAGGAACTGAAACAGCACCGTGTAAAATGACACCCAGCTTTTGGAGATCATCCATGCTGAAACCAGTTTTGATGTGCTGGTATAGAGCTGGGAATATCTGAATTAAAGCTGTGAGAAAAGGCTGGCTGGGGATGAAGGTCAATTTATCGCAAGTAATTGGAGGCTTTGTACTTTCGGAGCCAATCCTATACCAACTGTTCCAAGCAGCCCACCAAAGATTCAAATCCTCTATTTCATCTGTTATTATAGGTGGCTCAGATGCATTATATCTTCCAATTCTTTCTCCTATGGAGTCAGTTCTCATGAATGATCTGCCCAGACTAGTAGCAGTCATTGCCCCTACGACAACAGGTACAGAAACGTTAATAGCAGGTGGTGTATCAGGCTTCTCTGAGTCTCGAACAGGGGAAACAATCTGTAAAATTTCCTGAAAACTTTTCAGAGCAGCCAAAGAAACTTCATTATTTTTGCTGAGGGCTGCTGACTGGATGTGATCAAGAAGAACATCCCAGGCTTTGAAAAAGTCTCCTATATTAAAAAAAAAAAAGAAAAGAGTTTTATCAACTTGACCTTTCATCGGATCTGTTTTGATATATTTGCATGTCCAGTATAGAGGATTTTGCCAGGGGAGGGGACACCTGTCTTCAATTTCTTTATAAATACATGATCATAACTGTAGTAAAAATGAATAAAGTAACAGACACACATGTGCGCACCTGCACACACAGAAAAATAAAAGAATTATAGCACTTTATGCCAAACCTGATGTTTGCGTACTATGACTTTAGCAGTTCTTTATTACAAATAATAAAAATTATTCTTTTTCTTACACCTGTCAGTTGCCTGTTAATTTTACCAAGTATTAAATATATTTAATGGCTATGGGGTCTTATTTCTACTCATGCAATGAATCTAAGGATTTCTTAATACACAATTCTAAGATAATCATATATTCATGCAAGTTCTTCAGGTTTTTTCCCCCGCTTTATTTAATTTTTATTTGTAACCAAAATTTCATTTATGGATGTATGTGCTTTTTTCTTGTGTTTTTTTTTTTTTTTTAAATTGTAGATAGTTTTGGTGGGTTTTCAGCAAGTTTTGATCTTCTAATACCTGACATTCTTATATAAACTTCTACCAAGTTGTACGGACAAAGAATGGATGGAGAGCGTTTATATATGTTAGTAAGAAAAAGCTGTAAATGAACAAATGATATACAATGAATCATCCCCCTAAATCAAACTCCAGCCTGCAGGCCAGATCTGGAGGGTCTTGCTATGTTATCAAGCCTATGGAATACCCCATGGATCTGAAAATTTGGCCCCGCGCGGGGGGAGGGGGGGGGGGAGGAGTGTTAGCAGCATTAATTGCTCTCAGAGCTGCGCCAATTAATGTTGCAACTCTTCCCTTGCCACCAAATTTCCAGACCCATGGGGAGTCCTACAGTCTAAAAGATATGGCCCCTCACATTAGATCTCAACAGCATATGGAATTATACTGCTGTCTGACTGCATCCACATACCAACCCTACTTGTCAACACTGCATGTCATTCAGCTGTCAGACTAATCCTGTGTGTGAAATTTGGCCCATGGACTGGCCCCACACCAGTCATCCCTTTTGTGGGACTAGATAGGTTGTACACCTCCGTCCCTAATTATTACTTTTTATTAGAATTGTCAATTACTATTAAATTAAAGCTTAAATCTGAATTATATGCGTTTCTAATTCTTGTTTTTGGGTAATTACAATATCCTTGTCCTAGATTCAAATCTGAGAAGAAAGTTAAATAATTATTAGTAAAAATATGAGTAGAGGGAAAAAAATGAATGCCTCATCTTTCAGAATGTCCAATCACAACATTTATTCAAATAACAATTTCTGGAATACAGCATATGACCCGTAATAATATTAAAAAGAAACCTTAATATGTTCTTAATTTTAGTTCACCTTTCTTTTTCTTTAAAGTAAGTCAGGGACCAAAATATGACCAAGTATAGCAACGAAGCTCTAAATTACATTTCCTTACATGTGTCACTTCACATTAAAAATATTTAAGACAGACTACTTCACATTAATTATAAAATTAAATTACTCCTGCAGTCCATGAAGTCTAAATACAGGCTACTGGGCACAAAGTGCCTTTCCTCAGGTCTGGGAAAGAAGCTGGTACAACCTAAGCTAGTAGGCCCAATAAAAGACATCACCAGGAAAAGCCTTGGTTCTTGCATATATTATGGACACCAACTATAGCACCAATCCAATTTTATTGAACTACTACCTATTAATTTTACTGCATCCTTTTGTCAGAGCTAGACTGCAAGTTCATTTGGGCATGAATACTAAATATCATATGCGCTGGCACTGGCCAAACATGGCTTCTGCAATTGATAATTTTACAGACTAATAAGTTTGCAAATATCCAACGAATGAGTTTTTATAAAAAGGAGAAAGCAGAAGAAACAGGAGTATCAAGGAGGTGAGAGAGAATAATGAGAATAACCCAAAAATGAAAACAAAGATGATGAGAGAAAAACAGAATAGAAGAAAAGGAAGTACAAAACTGGAGAATACCAAGGACATTAAAAAATAAATAAATAAAAGAGAACAGAGAAGAAAGGAAAAGAAAGGTTCTGAGGGAGATAATGGGTGAACTCGCTCCTATTAATTTCAGGTAGTGCAGGTATGGTAATAACAAATTAAACCAAACTAACATGGAGGAGGAACTGCTTGAAAGAAGGAAATCTTAAACTGTCTCCCAATTCATAATAAGTCAAGCATTTTTCCTTAAACATTCTTCCCTTTTTTAAACCATACTCAGCAAGCAGATTTCCTCAATATCAGGGCTGTTCATAAGACTGAAGAGTCCCTGCCTGATAAATGTTCTGTAGTATCACACTGTTGTCTGAGTGTTAAATATTTTTACTCAACAAATGAAGAGGGAAAAAATCCCTTTGTTTTTCTCTCAGAGTCAAGAATGCTTACAGCATTATGATTAAAGTCATTTGGTATCTGAGTTAGGAATAAGAACATTTAATATCATGTCCATACTTTTTATTTAAGAATTCTTATTCTAAGCACCTGAAAACAAGCTCCACAAATCACAAAGAATAGAGACCACACATTTATGAGTAATTTAAATACTTTCCTATAATCTTACTGAAAAAAATATTAGCACTAAATATTAAACAGATATTACCTAAAGGCTGCAATAAGTATCTCCTTGTGTTGAATATTCTTGCAACACCAGCCAAAGTTAATACCCATGTCTCTGCCCATTGTTTCTCTGCTGTATCCCTGGAATGATGAATGAGGATATTGCCCCCTCCTGATTCAATTTTCTCTTTGTCAGCTGTAGTGGAAGACTCTCGAACACGATCCAACAAATGAAACAGAACCTAAAATATTCAGAAAAAAAAATCCACTGACTACTGCATGTATTTGAACTCATGCTAAAAACCAAGGAAAAAGTAAAACTGCATATTTTCTTCCTCCCCTCTGGTCCCTCGAAAGGGACCAGGAGAATTCTTTTATTCTGCTCAGACTTGCTCTCATTTCTGGGACTGTGTATACCTGAATCAGCCATCTGACATTAAAATCACACATAGCTCTTTAGCTTCTGAGTGGCCATTCCCACCACCATCAGAACCTTTGAGAATACTCTTGGTGCCAATTAAAACCTTGTAGAACAGACATACTGTCTATGTTCCATTTCCAGAGCAAACCAGAGGAACTTGTGATGTGCTTCTTTAGTAAATGTGCAATTATGCTTATTTTAAATCAGGAGCTCTATGGGTATGAGGCGCCAAAGTGATGATATAAGTCAACTCAAGCCCTGTCCTTACTTTTCCAATGAGAACAAATAGTCTGCCTGCATTCCAGGGGAAAAGGGCCTTTAGGTATTGCAACTGAGACGAAAGAGCTAGAAAAGTTAAATCTCTTATTGCAGGGCTATCCAACTGGTGCTCCAGGGGCTGCATATAGCCCTCGAGAGGTTAACATGTGGGCTGTGGACCACAGTGGCTACCACTCTCACTGCTGGGAGAAAAAAAGATCAAGATATAAAAACAGTGTTATAGTTAAGTCACTGTAAATTCCATAACAAGTTGGTATAAGGGAAAGACAGAATGAGAAAACAATGGATTGGAGGCAACTGCAAGATAAAACAGGCCCCAGCTACATTGTGTTTGTAAATTATGTTTTAAAAAAAAGCTTAGAAAAAATAAAATCACCATGACAATAAACATGCTTATGGACTCAATACCTTCCATATAACTGTGTGCCATGTTGAATGTTGGAGTAAAGTTCCATGAGCACCAATTGTAGAAAATAATGTCTGTCCAGCACTCTTTCTAACTGCTGGTCGTGGATCTACACAGAGTTCCCCCAACTTGGCATACAGGCATAACCAAAGGCAGTCAAATGGTGGTGCAGGGTGGAAAGGACGATTTAACATCACTCCCTTCTCTTCTGCTTGCTTTTGCAATACTGCTTCCTCTTTGTTCAGTTCCTTTTCAATGATCTCACCTCGCTGGAAAAAATAGTCTGAAATATTCCACTATGAACAAAAAAGTAGATAAAAACATTATGTAAATACATATCTGAACTAAATATCCAAATAAACATTTGCTCATTGATTATGGATAAGTGTTTCTAATTTGCACATTTTTTTATAATACATTGACAAATGTATACACAGGTAAAGCTCCCCTACACTGATTTTACACAGATGGCATTTAATTACACCACAGAGTAGAATATGAAAGTACACTATTTCTGGGCTTTGGCTTTGGGCT
The DNA here is from genome assembly GCF_000455745.1 of Alligator sinensis. NCBI lineage: Eukaryota > Metazoa > Chordata > Crocodylia > Alligatoridae > Alligator > Alligator sinensis. The sequence continues at coordinate 519,071 of NW_005841928.1, forward strand.
CTCAAATGACTTTGCCAGTTGCTAAGTATCAGAAAAGGGATCTTAAAATCAATATGATATCTACTTAAAAAGCCCATTATTATAATATCTCTATAACCATCTTACATATTATGGAATCACAGAAATAAATTTAAAATCTGCTCACTCTGTATATACAGGCAACTTACTGACTTCAGTGGGAGCTCTGTGAATACATGGCAAACAAGTGTTGGCATGTATCTGGTTAGCAGACTACAAACCAACTAGCATTAAAATTAGTCAAGTAAAGCCCTGAAGTATCATCATTATGGCTTAATAATGAAACTCACCAACAAACCAATTGAGGTTAAGCTAATGTTTAGCTCTTGATTGTGAAGTCCAAAGCTTCCTGCAACTTCAACAACTATCTGTAGGCAAGTGCACGGCATTGTTGGTAGAAAATCTGTCACAACCAACTGAAGACACTGGAATGCAGTCCGTATTAAGGACTCTCTTAAAAAAACCAACATACACCTCATTTCAAATTTCCTTAAGAACATGCAAATTGCATATTATACAACAGGAGGAATACTACAACAAAAGGAAAATGGTATTTATGTTAAGACTAAAGATTCCAAGCAGAAGCTGAAACATATTGAAGGTTTGTCTCAACTAAGATAAAAGATTTTTTAAGAAACGTAATTAGTACATTTTAAACTCACTCGCAGAAAAAGCAAATTGTACTTAAATGCATGTTAGCTAATTGAGTTGGAACTTCAACGCAACACAGTAGTTATGAAGAGAAACAAATCTGCATATGCAAGACTAAAAAATGCATATAATCTTTCCTTTATTTCTGTTAGAGGAAAAAAAAGCCACTTGCAACCAGTAGGTAGCCATCAAAAGTTTTTACTAGCTTTAATACTCATTACATTATTCCAAATCTTAGGATAATCATTAAATTATTAATTCATAATTCTGTGGATATGTTTCTCTTTCAACAAACATCTCTTCATGATATCTAAAACAAATGGACTTAGCATTTAAAAACTGCAAACAATCTATTGGTAAATTCATTAATTCAGTAGACAATGTGTGCAAAGCTGACAATGTATTCATTTAAAAAGGAGTAGGAACATTACCAGACTGCATTAAGTTGAGTGAAGTAAATTTAGAGACCTATATCTACCTTTTAACATCTACCTAAAAATTAAAAAAGGTAAATATTGAGTACTCTGCTCTTTTTATCTATATCAATTTTTAAAACATTTATTTCAACCACTTACCCTTGATCACTTCTGATTGCTCCCATGACTCCAAGCACTAATGGCCAGCCTGGTCCTAGACTGTCACCCTGGCTTTGCAAAATCTGTAATACACATTCTAGCTGCTTGATCCTAATATCAGGATGGTTAATATTTGACAGTTCCTTCAATGGATTTAACAAAAGCAACTGGAGCCTCTAAAAATAAACAGCAAAACATACTAAGGGGAGTAACAGATAACATAGATCATAATTCATCCTAACAAAATAGGTGAAACAACACAGCATCAACCCTATGGCACAGGCAGATGTAGGCTTAGTTATTTAAACAGTTTTCAAGTGCTATAAAAATTGATTGGAGATGATGCTATAGGACTATAAATTGGTCCAAATTACATAAAAATGACCCTGGATGAAACTTAAAAATCTGAAGCACTGCACCAGAAGTGTACCCAGGCAATTCTTGATCTGGGCAGCAGTGGTGCAACATCAGTGATTACGCTCTGCTATTGCAGGCTAGCAGCACAGAGGCTACAATTTTTGCACCCCCTGTGCCTCAGCCTCCAAGGGCTAGCACCCTGGTCTCTTCCTCTTAGCTACATTACTACACTTTACAGTGATATTTTAGCTGGGAAGCAGTTTATGTCTGTATGCTACTGAAGCGCTACAAATTACAAAGCACATTAAAAGAACTTTAACTATAAAAAAGGGAGGGTCAGAATTTGAAATGCTTTACATGTATGCTTGCCCATACTTCTACATTCTTTGAATGGGATTTTTAAAACAGGATTTAGAAATCTGAAAATTGGTGGGAGGTTGAGCACCTAATGCTTATAGGTATTTTTGAAACGCCCACCTTAAAAGATGTTGGATTTTTTTCCCCTTTTTTTCCCTTTTCCTGGGGTCTTCAAGGCATGGGGAAGGAAAAACCCCCTCCTCCCGGCTTTTTGCCCTTATTCTTCCCCACCCCCCATCCAACAGCCTAGAGAGCTGACTGGGGTCCCTTGGCCCCTGCTTTCACAAGGCTGAGGCAGCCCAGTGGGACCATACTGAGAAGGAGGGGGCGGAATTCTCTCTCTATACCAGGGGCAGGACTGGGGGATCTGGCCAGCCCTGCTCTGGAGGGACTACTCTCCCAACACCGTTGGGCATGGAGCCAAGCCCTACAGGCCCATACTGAGTGGGGTGAATCCCTTCTCTGTACCAGAGCAGGGCTCAGGGGACCCTTCCAAGGGCAGGGACCCCCCGCTCTCTGAGGCTAGGAGACCTGGCCATTCTAGACAGGAAGGACTGTTTTCTCCTGGGAGGAGATAGCAAGTGGGTGGTGGGGCATGTGCTGGGCAGCCGATCAAGGATAAGCCCTGCTCAGCTGCATTCCAGTACCCTCAGCAGTGGCCAGTAGGCTGGGAGTTGTGATCTAGCACCCCCCAGCTGCCGGTATAAGCCATTGCAGGGGTCTGGCTGCCTTTCCAGCTTCAAAAGTAAAATGTCAGTTCACTTTATTATCAGTTCAATCTATCCTGTTTAGAGAAACCTGCAAAGATTCATAGAATCATAGAAAGAAGGTCTGGAAGGGACCTGTAAGATCATCAAATTCGGTCCCCTGCCAAAGGCAGGAGGTAATTGGGCTCAAACGACTGCATCAATTCAGTCTGGAGCTTTCTGACTGCACCTGCCCCAGAAAATACCAATGTAAAAAGTTAGACTCTTCCATAAAATACTTCGGAGGGCTACAACCCCTGCAAGCAAGCAATAACACATGACCATCAGAACTGGTAATGCTAGTGGTTTCTACCATCAACAGTAAGTGGGACAACAGTAACTTAGGAGAAGAAAAAAAATTAAAATTCTGCTTCTCAGTTGTCATTTCACAGAACTGTTTCCCTTTACCTTCATCACTTAAAAATTTGGAGGTTTGTTACTTTGAAATCAGGGTATACTTCTCCCCTCTTCCCATCCCCTCCCTCCCCTTGTTCTCTTTTTGTAACTGTGCAAAATAAATGTTACATCCTTCATTCAAAAAGGAACTGGCAGCTGAGGACACCAATGGACTATACCACTAGCACTTAAGGACTAGAACACTTGCACTTCTGGAGGCACGCAGAGCATAACTACAGAAGACACTATGTCACTGTAGCAACATGGTACGGCAATGTAGCTTCAGTAGGCAGAAACTGTGATGCCGCAGCTACGTTGCCATAGCGTCATGCTCCCTCAATGTAGTGCATCGCTATGGCTATGAAGTGGCTAAAAATAACTGTGTGCTGTCAGCATGGTGCAGTAACAGCCATTTAGGAAGTACTACATGATGGTGCAGTAACAGCTGTTACTGCATCATGCTGGCGGCACATGGTTATTTTTAGCCATTATGTCACCATAGCAATGCGCTATAAGTGAGGAAGCACACCACTATGGCAACATAGCTACAGCACCACAGTTTGTGCCCACTGACATTACATCATCATAGCATGTTGCTACAGCAACATAGAGCCTTGCATAGATGTGCCCCTGTTAGGAAGTACTAAATGACAGCACACTAACAGCCATTATTGTGCCGTGCTTGCAGCGCACGGTTATTTTTAGCTGCTACGTTGCTGTAGCAATGCAAGTGAGCGCAACCTAGAGGAGGTACACCCAAGGAAGTACTAAACGATGGCACAGTAACAATGGTGCCATTGGGGCATGTGTAGACGTGCCCTGGGGGCAGGAAATCTGACAGGCACCTCTTTAAAACTTTAGCTATGATGGATACTTGAGGTTCCAGAACAAAAATCTTGCAATGACTAAGGCTTTGAAGAAAGATCTTTCTACCACACACAAATATTGTGAAGATTAATGATGTCAGGTGTAGACTTGGTGAAGCTTTATAGGAGTGCTAAGTATTCCTATTACTACTATGTATGAGATGACACAAGCATTTCATTCCTTTTTCTAGGCTGACTAATCAACTCTATCCTTTTATCACAAAATCATAATCAACAGTTTTTTGTCCCCTGCAATACTGGACTGTATATGAAAGAAAGAGAGGGCAAAGTCAAACGACACAGATGAGCAGAGGCTAATATCAAATTTGATACTATCATACTTTGATACTATCATATCAAATTTAACAAGCAGGGAAAGCAGACTTCAAAAGAGAAAGCCAAAGGGTCAGGAAGTCATGTTATGTCAAGTCCCAAAAGACTGTACTAATTATCTAAATAAAAAACCCACAAAACTGAATCATTTCCCCTTAAATGGAGCAAGCCATATGAAGTTGGATTAAAAAATGCTTCTGCATCTATCCTTCATGTACTGTACCACAACTCTATGCTCAATACATGAATTCCTTTAAAATTCAGATAAAATATATATTGAGTGTATATACAGAGTCTCCTCTTAAGAGCTGGTACTTGTGATAGCAATATTCTCTATTTTTATGAAGAAAAAAAGGGTGGAAGGAAATCTCTCTCAAACTAGTAGAATCTGATAAAATGGAAAATATTTTTTTAAGTTTGCTCCCCCACAACTGTCAAATGATCTGCAGAAAAGAGTGGGGTTATTGAAGAGCTGGTTATAGGTCTTATTTTGATCCATCAAAAATCAGAGACGTATATATTTAGACTTTGACATAACATGACTTCCTGAACCTTTGGCCTTCACTTTTGAAGTCTGTTTTCCCTGCTTATTAAATTTGATATGGTAGTCAGTATTAGCCTCTGCTAATATATATTTATATATGCCTTTTCTCTGAACCATCAAAATCAGAGATGTCTATGATTCTGATGGTTCGAAAAGGAGATGATTTAGAGAAATAAATAAATAAATAAATAAATAAATAAATGGTAGAGAAAGATAGGCCACAAAACAACTGAACTTTTTTTTAACAAAAAACTGTAGTAAAAAATAAATCTGCTGTACATTATGGGACAAACATAAAAGGAAACTCAAGACAAAAGCCAAAGTGTCAATAGCAAAAATATCATTAACTACCAATATTTTTTAAAGATAATACAAGGACAGGCAGGAAAAAAAGATGCCATTTTATGCACCAAAGAATCTATTCTATGCCCTCAGTTAAAATCCTACATAATCTTGCAAATATTTTGGAAATGTTTTGTACTTGCAAGGGTGATCCACCTTTTGTTCTAACACATGAACACGTAAGTTAACCCCACCATCATTCTTTGCTCTGCATTCAAGCAAGGAGGTTATGGCTGATTAAAATGCATGAAGTGATCCTCAATATCTAAACCATACAGTTACAACTATAGGCTTTAGAAACTCAATGGTAAATGCCACTGATTTGCTTAAGTATAGAAAACTGCCTCTATGGAATATTACAATTTAATGTCCATTACCAGCTCCAGAAAAGGAAAGAGTACATTCACAAGCTTTACCTGATTTTGTGATAATGGAGGGTCATGGTTAAATGTCAGCCCTGCTTTAATGAGAGAAGTTAATGCTTCTGCTCCCCATTCCCTCATTCTGGAGTTCGGATGTTGACAGACCTGAAGACACAACACAGCCATGTTTAAGCTATTTTTGTTTAATCAAAAATGTTTGTAAGCATTCAACAATGAAACTAGATAAATAATCTATGTAGCATTTTTAAAAGGGTAATCAAAAACTCATTTTACAATAGGAAGGCAACCCTCTTTGCATATTATTATTTTTCCCCGTACTTCTCAATGCAACCTACTGCTATTATTTAAGTTATTGTCACAAAAGTTAAGACTAAATATGACAGTAAGATTGAAAAATTTATTTGGGACAAGCTTACCTTCTGAATAAGAAAACAAAAGGAAGCAAAAGGGAA
>NW_005841928.1:525100-528481 GCF_000455745.1 Alligator sinensis
AAACAACATGAAAACCAAGGCAGTTCAACTCAACAAAATATGCTGTTTTTTAATTGAGAAAATGCAATAATATCTTTGCAAATGTAGACATTGCTAACTTAAAAAGAAATAAAATCTTCTCTTTGATGCAACAACTCCTCATTTCCTGTTAATTTGCCCTTGAGCAGCTACAAAATAAATTCCCTGTCTCACTAGTCATGTTTCAGAACAGCTAAAATTCCTTAATGGGACCAAATGAGAATAAGCAACAAAATTATTTGTCTGTCTGTGGTTTCACAAACACACAAGAAAATGCATTTAAGTAACTGCAAATTACTGTACTAAAAGCAGTAAATATAAAGTGAGCACATTCTTCTTTCAAACACTTGAGAAAATGGTAGGTATGATAGCAACCTCTGCAAGTTAGAGACCCACTGGAACACATGCTTCTCTCTCAGAATCGACTTGCCTTTGTTCCCCATTCAATCCATATACAGATTATAAATCCATTATTTTTAGGTAAACTGTTACTTCTTATGGAAAGAAATTAAGCCTCATTCTATAAATACAGTGCACAAAGTGCTATCATAATATGAGCAGTTCTGCATGTTGTCATATTTGAGAGAGTGACTGAAATCTCAACAGCAGTTAAGGAAGCAGTTGAGGGAGTTAAGCAACATTTTTTTTTAAAAAAACAACAACAAAAAAATCAATACTCCCACAAACCATTTTCAATTGGAGCAGGGATACGTGATCAGACTCCGAAAAGAGAGGGAACCCCCAAGTCTAGGAAAGAGGAGGAGGAAAAGGAACAGGTTTATATTCCCTAGGTATGGTGGACTGGGTATGAACAACTTCCAGGTCATTCATCAGTGACCTGGAAGATGGGACAGAATGCACCCTCAGCAAGTTTGCAGATGACACCAAACTGGGAAGAGCAGTAGATACGCTGGAGGGTAGAGCTAGGATCAGAGAGACCGACAAACTGGAAGACTGGACCAAAAGAAAACTTATGAGGTTCAATATGGACAAGTGCAAAGTTGTACACTTAGGACAGAACAAATCCCATGCACTGCTACAGGCTGCAGACCAAATGGCTAAGAAGCAGCTCTGTATAAAAGGACTTGGGGGTTACAGTGAAAAATAAACTGAATGGAGCCAACAGTGTTCCCCAGCTGCCAAGAAGGCTAATGGCATACTGGGCTGCATTAGTAGGAGCATTACCAGCAGATCAAGGGAAGCAATTATTTCTCTCTATTCGGCACTGGTGAGGCCACATCTGGAGTACTGTGTCCTGTTTTGGGTCCCCCACTACAGAAAAGATGTGGACAAATTGGCAAGTCCAGCAGGGGGAAACAAAAATAGTTCGGGGGCTTGAGAACATGACTTTTGAGGAGAGGCTGAGGGAACTGGGCATATTTAGTCTGGAGAAGAGAAGACAGAGGGGTTTAATAGCAGATTTCAACTACCTGGCGCGGGGTTCCAAAGAAAACGGAGCTAGACTGGTCTCAATGGTGGCAGGTTACAGAAAAAGGAGCAATGGTAGAGTTTAGGATAGATATTAAGAAAAACTCTCTCATGAGGAGGGTAGTAAAGCACTGGAACAGGTTACCCAAGAGAGGCTGTAGCCTCTCCAATCCTTGGATATTTTAAAGACCTGGCTAGCCAAAACTTTGGCTGGGATAACGTAGCTAGGGTTGGTCCTGCTTTGAGAAGGTGTTGGACTAGATTAGATGACCTCTCAAGGGGCCTTCCAACCCTCATTTTCTATGATTTGTATGGTTTTTATGACTGGAGAGGAAAAACGTTTCTCCATCATTTTCATATCAACTCTTAACACAACTAGAAATAAAAGGGAGAAAGAAAGAAGAGTTGGCTTTCTTGCACCCTACTCCAGCTACGTGTCAAATCCTCAGGTCAATAAGCAGTAAGGCAACATTTTAAACCAATGGATGTTACAAAGGCAGGTCCAGGCAATACCATGCTGAGGCATTCCCTGCATATTCTCAGTAGTATAACTATGACAGGACAAACAAGGCATCCACTGCAGTGGCCAACTTAGAGGGAGCACCAGAGCTGTCCCCCCACCCTGGGAGCCTTTGCTATGGCAGGTGCAGCTTGAGCAACCCAGCTATAGAAGCCAGGCAGGCCTGCAGTGGGACTGCAGCAGCCAAGAGAAAGGTTTGCTTCATACCAGCTGCACCAGCTTGGTAGCATGGGTTCCCCAGGGGCTATGCCTGGTGACCTGTTCATCACCCCTCATCCCCTCTCAGACACTCTGCTGGGCATTCAGAATGACACCTCCAAGGCAGGGTCATCATTCAGTTCAGCCCCTCTCTCCCCCAGACGTTATAAGATGCAGGGCTGCCTGGCTTCTATGCCTGGCCAGTGTGAGGCTGTGCCTATCATAGTAAAAATTCATGGGGGAGGGAAGGCAGGAAGACTGGGATTCTGATGCCTCTTGCTGAACCTGCTCCTCAGCTGCAGCACTTTGAGCATATCTATGATACCTGCAAGAACTGCCACCAGTGTGGAGAGAGCTGGATCTGGTAAGACAATTTGTCATTGCCCCCCTGCCAGAGGCTGGCACTCTGCCCAGGGTGCTGCAGTAGGTCACTACACCTCTGGCTATTCCACACACAGGCCAATAAGCTCAGTAGAGTGCAACAGTGAAGTAATACAGCTATACTATTTCTAGTTTGGGACGAGCATATGCAGAGCTGGTACAGCATATCTCAGCACAGCACTGTATTATAACTTGCAGACAGATCCTGAGTCGAAAGATGTGACTGGTGAACTGTTAGCCCGCGTGGGGAAGGACCTTGTATTTTAAGATTTTGCTGGTTAATCTGTACATATACTCTCATTCCTACTCAAAAGAGCAAATTGCAAGAACATGGAAGTGGGTAAATCCTGGGGCTTAGCCTAAAGGGGTCAAACTTTTAATATTGTTGATATGAAGCCATTTAAAAGCAAAAAGATTCTTAAGTATAGGATAAATATAAGTTATTTTCTAAGGGTTGAGAGGATGGAAAGCCTCCTCCAGCTCCCCTTAGAAAAGAGTGTAATATACAGAATGCACTCTAAATCTATCCTTGTGTGTTTCATGCTCCTGTATATTCTGACCAAGGTAAATTCAGGAAAAAATCAAATTTAAAACTTATTTTTTGTAGCTAGTTTGTCAGAGATATTCAAAAGAAGTTTTTATTTTATTATGACAAAACATTTTGTACACGATTCAAAATGTTGTTTACTCAAGAACTGAAACAGTTCTTCCTATTTACTACTATAAATAGAGGCATTTTCCTTTAAGGCACTTACAAAAACATTTAACTTGCTAATAGTTAAGTAAATAATTTCTCAAGTCTAAACGCTCTAGTCTGTTAGGTACATACATACACT
>NW_005841928.1:528515-540421 GCF_000455745.1 Alligator sinensis
TTTCAAACTTTGATTTGCTTGAGTTATACCAAGTCAAATAGTAAATTAATGATCAGGTTTATTTCAGATGTTTGAAGGCAGATATTTAGCACTCTTGACAAAAATAACAATCTCAATAAAGTACCATCTTAAATTTAAAATATGATAAATAAGTTCCAAAAACAGAACATTGTTACTTTATTAATTAAGTTCATACTGAGAAAGATTTAACTAAAATACATATTAATACCATTGAGAGAAATCAGTTACCTCCAGGAGGTGACCAGTCAGAGGTCTCCACAGAATCTCAATCCTGTGCATGTTAACTAATCCTGTTTCCAACAATTTAGCAACAGCAAAAAGAGATGGTTCCTAGATAAAATGGAATTTGAATAAGTGATTGGAGAGGTCATGTTTAATTTTAGAACTTTTCCCCCTCTCATTTACAACTCAGCTTTTTCCAGTTGTACTACTGTATTTTGCAACTTGCAACCACAGCATTCACTCTATAGCAGGGGTGGGCAATTTTTCAGCTGCAGGGCCACTTAAGTTTTGGTGAGCCACACAGATTAAAATTTTTTAGAAGATATAATTTTAACAAATTATAGATAAAACACAAATCGTACACTAGAAATTAAACATCTACTATAACATTTTAATTTTATTAAAAAAAAATATTTTGTCCTGATTTACTGTTTTTCTTGAGCAGTGTTTATAGAGGCAATTGCATAATAGCTCAACGTAAATCTTACTCTTGTATAGTGTGTGGGGGAAGGGGAGGGTGGGAGAAGAGTGTTGGGTGGGGCGAGTGTGTTGGTGAGATCTGGGGGGGTGAGTGGGGCTACATGCAAGCTAGGTCCTGGAAGCTGGCTGTGGGGGAAGAAAGAGGAAGTGGCAAGGTGGGGGGGGTGGCAGGAGGCACATGCAGAGTTTACTTGAGCAGTGCAGGTATATGTGCAATCCACCCCTCCTCCCCTTGATCTGGCCAGTGCCTGCCCCTGTGGCACAGTGCATGGGGCCATGCTCCCACCCATCCCCAGCTCTGGCCCAGTCAGTGTGCACAGTGCTGGGTGCAGATGGGGCTCCGTCCCATGTGGAGTGATGTGGCAGCAGCCCCAGGTCAGATCCAATCAGTTGCCAAGCCAGATCTGGTCCACAGGCCATATTTTTCCTACCCCTGCTCTATAGCTCCTAAGACTGGGAGGTTTACATTGAAGCATCCGCAGTATTTTAAGATCAGGCACATGAGATAGAAGCAGTATGTCATGAAGATTAGCTTGATAAGTTCTTTCTACATTTTCCATTAGCATGAGTAACAAGAGTATTAAAATCTCTCCCTAAGGTCTCGGATGTGAAAAAAACAGTTTTAAGCCATCTATACCCCATAACACATTTTCTTAAAAAAGTAGTAAGGCTCTTAATTCTACCACCAGACTTTCAAATTATTATATTAAATATAAAGCAACAGCAAGATCATTTTACCCAAGGCTCATATCACAACAGTATATGTGAAATCAAAATTTAAAGATGCCTGCAGAGATGGGATGAAGCTCTCATTCATATGATCTGTATGCAAAATACTTGCATTTTTTAATGCCAAAAAAAAGAGTACACATCTACCAAATAGCTAAAAGGAGCATTATAAATTAAGTATTCAGCGCTTAAGTGTTTTCACTTATGTGCGTTCCTTCTTGTTTTTAGTTGATTTTAAATCCATATTTTGTTTAACTTAATTTCCTTTTTATACTTCATTTTTTTCTGAATTTTGTAAATTTTATAGATTATATACCAAAAATACTTATTCAATTTTCTTTTTTTCCCCCCTATTGCTACTGTCAACATAAAAGATTAATCAATAGAACATTTGACAACATTTCTCAAGAGGATCAAATGGTTGTAGATCCTCATATCTCCCTAGATGACAGGGGACTAGAGTGCCGGTTTGTGGGTAAAGAAACACATATCTGGAGCAGCAGCTGTTACATTCTAATTGTTATGTATAGACAAGTTGAGAAGGATACAAACATAGCAAAAATACTGCAACTTTAATACTAGATACAGCAGGTAAAGTTGGAATGGTGCTTTGCTGGTGCCCTTTTGAAACATTCACCTTTTGAAACTGTTCCAAGTGTATGCATGTCCATACCCTTTGAGGCCGCTAGGGGCTTTACCACTCTTCCCAGAATTTAGACCGAAACTGGCAAGCGTGCTTTTCAAAGCATTTTACAAAAGATACTGAAACTGAAAACTTCTATACAACTAAGAACAGCATCATTCACAATGTCTAGCTAAGTAAGTCTGTAAGACTTACTAAACATTATCTATGCACAACAATTTATTAGTGGAAAAACATGACAGCAATTAATTAATAGTATGAAGTGGAACATAATACAAGTACTAAAAGAAATCAGAAAATTTATGAAATATAAACAAGGAATATCATTGTTCTTGATTTATTTTATGCTCACATGCACTATTCATTTATTTTAATATTCAAAAGTGTGACCTAGCTTCATGAAGTAAACAAACAAGTCTAATACCTATCTCACTGAAATATCTTAAAAAAATATAACAAAGTATTTTATACCTTATTATTTCCATACGCCATATCCATGGCTTCCAGAGACAAGGAGCAAAGGGCATTTATTAAATGATGTAAAGACACATCATCAAGGTACCTGAAAAATATCAGCTATCAACATACTGTCAGGGTTTACACAAACAAATATTATGATCATAAGATGATGTTTCTTACTGTGAACTTTCAAATAGTCTTGAAAGTATGTTGGATATAACTGGCAGATCAGTCATAACTGCAGTAGTTAGAACCTATGAACAAACAGAAGTTTGCTTCATAAACTACAAGAGAAATACTGCACAAACATTAAATTTTATAATGAACAATTAAACTTACTGTGCTGGGTCCTTCTACAGCTCTTCCTGGTTTTAAGGCACCCCCAACACCAGGTTTTAATCCCAGAATCCAAACAAGATGCTAAAACACAAAAATAAATTTCTAATAGTGGTATACCAACTCATGAATATTAAGTACTCTGCTTATATTTAAGAGATCAGATCTCCAAATACTTATTTGAATACAGTCAGAGAAATCTCATCAGATTCTGCTTTACCTGCTTTGGAGAGCAGCAAGCTTGTACATGTTTTTACAAGGTATGTTTGTAGAGCACAAGGGAACAATGTGATGAAACAGGATCAACTGGAGGTAACATACCACCCCAGACACAGCTTATTGGTAAAATGTAGCTCTAAAGCAGCCACCCTACTTCTGATTCAGGAGATGGCTCACAGGGCTGCTTCACCTTATGTAGATATTCTTTGAAAACATATTTAACTGAGTTCAGAGGACAGGTGTCACAGCACTCCTTTGAGAGAGTCTGAACATGCACTGAAGACATAATCTAAGTTTTTCTGCTGCTGTGGCATATGGATGATGCTCACATGAGACAAAGGCCAGTTATCACCAAAAAGCAAGTAATCAGAAAGCAGGACATGCATTACATATACTATACCTGGAGAGTAGCCAGGGCTAGTTGCCATGATGTACCAAGAACAGCTCCATGGCAGTGAGCCAAGTTAAGCAATGTCCTCATGCACTGGATATTTTTTGAAGTCAGCTAAATAGAACATTTAAAATGGTTTTATTTTTATTATGGCAAATCAACTGCATTCCTAGGAAAACGACTGTAATCCTAAATTATTTAATGGTAAATTAAATTGAAAAAATGAACTTGTGTGGTATATATAATTGTAGGGAAGTAACTCAATAGCTTTAAGAACTGCCCCCATCTTCCAACTAAATAGATTAAATATAGTTTGACAGCAAAGAAAGAAAAACTACTCTCAATATCTACTACAGAAATATGTATACTATGAGCTACCTGAAACATTTTTTTACATGGTTGTCCAACTCACTTCTAAAATAATAATTCCTAAACCTCAGTGGAGGGCAATAAAGTATGGATGTTAATAATGGGTGCCAATGCCAGATTACTCAAGTATAGAAGGAAATATCTTCAACAACTGTTTGAGTATGCCTATACTGCAGACCACAGCAAAGTCTGGGCTCCTAAGTACATCCATATTGAACTTGCCATGCCACCTGAAAGCTTCTACCTGTGTAGCCACATCCACACTGGAACTCTAGTAAATCAGGTTAGGTACTACAATTCCTGGGAATGTGCTGCAAGGTTCTTAACATTCCACCAACTACCAACAGGTGCTCTAGGAAATGCTTCAGTCTTCTGTGAAACAATTTTTCTGTCTTTCCCAAATTTCTGCATAGAAATGTCCTTAGGCTACCAAAACATTTAACAGAGGCACTGCTGACAACACATTCTTCACTTCTGTCTGTTCTAGCTGCTGCTATCTAAGCCATGCATCCAGCATAGCTGGATGAACTATTCTGGCTCGTGGCTACACTTGTTTCGCAGCTGGACCCAGACAGAAGATACGGAAGGCTGCATTTCAGCAGCAGCTTATGATGCTTGTTAGACAGCAACAGGTCACAGGTTCATTCATGTTGTATGGTGACATAGCAGATTGGAGACAAACTACAGGCAGTCCTCAGACTTACGACATGATTGGTTCCTGAAAACTGTCTTAGGTCAAAACGCTGTAACTCGGAACCAATTTTCCCATAGGAAAGGTTATAAATGGGGGACTGGTTCCTGATCCAAGGCCCGATACTCTATTTACACCAAAAATAACCCAGAATTTTGTACTCAATCAATTATAGATGAGTAATATAGCTACATTAATGTATTTATATTGTAAATAGCAATCCTATTGATTTGTAAGGACTTCTTTGAGGTGACTTTGCTGGACTTTTTGAAGGGTTCTTGGCTGGAGTCTTCTCAGGAGTCTTGGCTGCAAGTTTTTCTGAAGTCTTGGCTGCTTTCTTAAAGAAAGTGTCCAAGGAAGTTTGGACAGATGCTCTCCAGAGAGATGGGCGACGCAGCAAACTCATTCGCTGGTATCGCGTCAGATCAAGCATTGTAAAGTTGAAACTGACGTCAGAAAGTTGAAACAGGGCGTTTATAAACACTAAGTGCGAACCATTGTAACTCGAAACGTTTTAAGTCGAGGACTGCCTGTATATGCTCCAAGCATCAGACTTCCCAATGGACCAGCAATTCTGATGAAGAACAACTAGTACAGAGTGATAGGCTTATTTTCATGGGACCTACCAAGAGGAACTGGCCGTAACCTCAGAACTTCCACATGACAAAGTAGACCTACATGGGTCTGAGAGAGGACCTCCAGTACCAAGACGTACAAATAAGGGAAGCCATGACAGCCCAGAAGCCACGGGGAAGCTGCCTGCCTTAGACTTGCACAGACCTGTGACTAAGGAGTTTGGTCTTAGCAAGTCACTTGTCAGTGCTGTGGTAGTGAAGATCTGTAAAACTATTCTGTGCTTTACCAGTGGATACAGGACATAACTATCTGCTTGAACTAACAGCTGAGCCTCCTAGTATGAAAGGTACAGAGAGCGGTATGCACAGAAATATGTATTCATGCTTGCTATACCTGCAATCTCAGCTTTGATTCTTTTTAAATGATTACAAACTTAGTAAATATGAAGTGCCAATTGCATATTTAAATATTTTCCTCCAAACGATCCAGAGGGAAGGCTATCTTCTACAGCTTGTTCCACAGCCTGTTCAAGCACTGTGGCCTGTTTCTCTGACTTAGCTCCTCCAGTGCTATCCCAGTCCCTTTTCCCTATACCATCCCTGCTGTCCCAGATGAAAAGCTTGTCACATTCAGGAGCACTTAGTTAAACTCCTTAAGTAAGTTAGGGTAGATGGGCCAAGAGTCACAAGTATAAGCTGCCATCCTTTGCCTTTAAGACGGTGTCCTTCAGATTTCAAATGCACTTCCTTCCAATCCTCTGCTTTTCCAGCCCCTTCCAGATGCTATATCAGTGAAGATCTTGGATGCTTCTCCTGAAATCAAGGTCCTTGCTGTACTCACACCAAACTAAGTAGAATCCCATTGATCTCCTTTCATCAGCTAATGGAAACACTGTAATAACACCTCATGAGGCTGGCTTGGCTGAACTGAGCTGACTTGAACAAAGCAGGCAGAACACGGGGTGGGCCACATGCAACAAAAGACAACCACATCTACAGAAACCAAAAGGAAACTTCTTATGTAGAGGACCTGAGTAGAAAGTAGAGACAGGACTGAGGAATTTTGAGATGGCACTGGGTATGTGAAATATTAGCTCTACTTCCCAAGCTTAAATCAATTGTAAAGTGTTTGGTAAAATCTATTTTAAAGCAAAACCTATGCTTTTTACCCATATGCTTAAGTATGCAACCAAGTCCAGGTTTAAAGTCCACAAGCATGGACACAGGGGGCTCATGTCAGAATGAACAAATTGGCTAAAACACAAGAGCCTGGGTACTGCAGTGTAGACATATCCTTTTCATGATTACAGATATTTACTGTTCACTGAATAGTTCTTTCTAAAACAAAATGGGATCTCTAAGTAAATGGTACTGTTATTTCAAATTCTTTTATATAACAAAAACAGTGTCTGTATCTTTGTGTACTTTGGCGTTTATCAATTGGGGAACGCCTGGCTATCAGAGACGTTACACCAGAGATTACTACATGGAAGTGGTTCGTTATTTCAAATAACTGTCTATTGCAAAAGACAGTTTAAAAAAATTAAAATATGAAAATGACTGGTGCAGAGAACGAGAATGAGCATATGGATGCAATTAATTACAGAGATGTAAAAGGGGAGGGAGGAACGAACTAACCTAGTATCAGCTGATCCAAGAGAGCCATTTTGTGTCACCCTCATCCACAGTAATTGAAAACTAAACTACATAGTTAACCCGTGAAGGAAAAACTGTTCATTACCATGGTTTAGATTCTACTTGTTGCAGAATGAAGTAGACACAAAAGGTTACTGAGAATCAGATGGCATGAGGTAAGTTCCCCTTTCAACATGCTTACCTGTTTATACGCCCATATGCAAAGAATGGAAAATAATTAAACATAAAAAATAGCTATTTAAAAAGTCTGATTTACCATTACTGTTCCCTGTGGCTGCAGAGCAAGTGGTTGTCCAACTGCTACAACTTGCTGGTGAGACTCACTTGATGGACTGATCATCTGAACATTCTGCCCCTGAATGGAATATGCTAGGGAGCAGAGAAAAATCCTCATTTAAAATACAATAAACACTGTAATAACAATTTTCAATTTCTACAACATATAAGCATGTGTGATGTTACCGAAACACCTATATCTAGTGTTATTAACATGGTTGAGAACATGGACTTTTATTTATATGTATGCCAACTTGTCACCATTTTATAGAATAAAGATTAGTTCTTTATACTATCTACTATATACTAGTTGCAGCCCAAATGAGAAACCAGTTTAAAAGACCACATAACTTCTAATTGAAAAATATGTACCTACTAGGGGTGTGTGAAATGGGCAGTATTAGATTCGAATCCAGCCCAAATCAGGGACAGTGATTCGATTAGTTGATTCCGATCACTGCCCCCAATTTGATTTGGCTAAATCTGAACCTGAAGATTCAGTGCTGATTCAGCCAGACACAGCTTTAAATGTTTTTTCTACATACCTCAAGGTACCAAGCGCAGCTTGTGAACACTGCAATGGTGTGGCAGACAGCAGTGTGGGGGGGCCCTCTGCATGCTTGGTGGCAAACCCGGAAGTACTTCCAGACCTGGTCCACTTCTGGGTCCGCCGCCGAGTGTGCTGGGGGCCTCCCCATACCCTCCCAGCTCAGCAATCAGCTGCAGGGGGATCCTGGGTGCCCCCAGACCCAGGAGGCACCAGTTGCTGAGCCAGGGAGGGTGCGCCCCCCCCAGCATGTTCCCCAGAAGACCTGGAAATGGACTGGAAGTGCTTCTGGTCCACTTCTGGATTTACTGCCAGGTGCACTGGGGAGCCCCTCCGTGCTCCTGTGGGACACTCCATCTACCCCACCATCGCAGCACTTACAAGCTGCCTGGTACTTTCAGGTATGTAGAAAAAGCATTTAAAACCATGTCCGAACAGTTGACCCTTTGCAATTTGATTCGGAGGGTTCCGATTCGATTTGGAGAGATTAAAGGGTCTCCTGATTTGGAGATTCAGCCACTGAATCAGGCCAAATTGAATCAGCGACCGAAGCTTCACATAGCCCTAGTACCTACCCAGAATTTAAAGCAATGATTCTCAACTGAGGTGTCACAGTACCCCTGGTGTGTCATGAGATCCTTTTAAAGATGACACCTACACAGGATTCATAAAGTAAACCTAGAGATTTCAAATAGAAATCCATAGTGGCAAAAAACATTTGACCTACTGCACTATTTCCAAGTTCTCTGCGACAGATCTACTCTATTATTTGTCCATAATCAAAAAGAATACAAAGTAAGAGCTGGAATTTTCTGAATAATGCCTTGAATCTAACAGGTTGAGAACCACTGGTTTAGAGTGAATAAAGGTTATTCACCTGTAGCTGGAGCTTGTACATTCCAATCATTGGGATGTACCAACAGTACAACCTGGACCACCCAGGCTGCCTACCTTGGGCTAGGAATATGCAGGGGCCTCTTGTAAACATTACCCAGGATTATATAAACAAAGACAAAGGAAAGTGATTGTTACATTTTTTGTGTTCATTTGTTTACTTTTGTGCATTGGCACCACTTCAGAAGCAGTGTAATATAGTCTGCTGTTCTATTTTTTTCTATATAGTTATTGGTCAGTCATGCTCCCTTGTTAGTATAGGCTTTTTTTCCCCCCCAACGTAAGAATTTATTTTAGAAAATTAACAAAAGGTGATGATAATAGTAAAATCTCAAAAGATAATCTTAAAATCTCAAAGAAGGACTTTAGAGGTTAGCACCAAAAACAATTTTTAAACTTGACTGGAATTCAAATCAATAGCATCATGAGTGAATATACCAAATTTCATGAGTATTAAGTATATTTTACATAATGGCATATATGACTTTTTAGATTGGTCTGCATTGGAGCATTTTGAAACTTCAAAAAGCATAACATGGAATTTGCCAAGCTTGCAATATACTACCTGTCCACACACAAATGTTTTGCACAATTATTGCCAACACTGTCATAAATGCATTTGCTCTGGATATGGCTCTTCACAGTCCTCTCACTGAGTCACTCATTGTGTACTGCTGCAGTTCTAGTGTACAGATAAAATTAGGGTGTCAGAGCTTCCTTGTTGCAAGTAGTCTTTCTACCCTTCTTCCTGCTACCCCTCGATCTAAACTCTACTGTATACTTGATCATTTTGTTTTAAGGTTTTTGAAATTTTATTCATAAAACTTTGGTTTTTTTAAGAAAATTAGCTCTTTAAAGAATCTTGAGCATAACATGAAGCCTCTTAATGACCCTTAATGAAACAAAAATTCAATTCAATATTAGAAAAAACAAAATTTCATGCACTGAGAAATGCCTAATTGATACCATTCATGTTCCTTTGAAGGTTAATGGCACAGCTATAACTATAGACTGCTACTCCTACAAGATCCCTCTGAGATCTGTGCTGGGAAATGTGGGATTGGTACCTAGCATGCATCAGCATTAAACTGAATGAATGCTTCATCTGCAAGCTGCAGTGATGCATATCCAACCCACTATAAGTTATACAGATGCGATACACCATCAAAAGTTATGATTCAATCAAACCATCGTAAGTTCCAATAGTACAAAAATGTCATGATTAGACGAGCCTTCTTTGTAGGGGTGCACCAATAAAGAATTTTGGCTGATACTGATAGCCGATTATTAACCAGCCACATCAGCCGATACTGAGCCGATTGCCGGTACGCAGTCCGGTAGCCTGGAGAGCAGCATCCAGCAGGTAAGTTTGTGGGGGTGGGGGAAGGGGAGTAGGGGATGGAAGAGACATGGGGAGCAAATCGAGCACCCCTCCTTCCCCCACGGTGAGGGAGGAAGTGAGGCTGGGGCTGTCTAGCCAGGGTGGGGCAGGGTGCAGGATAGGGCTCGTCTGGGGGGCAGGGCAGCTCCCACTGCTGCGTGCACCCCTGGGGAAGGCATGGGGGGGGGGGCATGTGTCCCCCAGATTTGTGCTCGAGGTGAGGGCAGGCCGCACCAGACTCTTCCTGGCCTGTGTTCGGAGTGGGCAGAGGTGGGGCGGGCAGCAGGGGCTCTGGGAAAAGGGCTACAGGGTGAGGCTCTGAAGCCTTTTACCACTTTCTTAATAGGTGTGAGCTATATCAAAGGTATGCTATAAAGGAATGCTATATCTGAAAACATGCCCAGAAGCCTCACCCTAGCAGGGGTTCTGTAGAGCAAAATAAGGGAATGTGTAAGGTACCCTAAAATAGCTTCAGCTTCTCTTAATTTATAAGATTTTTTTTTTTTTTTGGTGGGTGGAAGGACTAAAGGGGTCCCTTACCAACCTATGCATGCTCTAGCCTCTAACCTATCCACTGGATCATGCAAGGACTTTCAACCTTGAGTAGTCCCCTTGCAAAATCAAAGGACAGCAGGGGGAAGCAAAAAAAGAAAGAGATGGCTATGGTGGCACCTAAACCACTTTCCTACAGGCAGGGAAAGGTCCTTGAGTTTGCACCATGGTAAGAATGATGCAAACACATAGTGTCATAAGATAATCTGAGTAATATAATGCAAGGTATCTAGAATATTCTTTTCTATGTAAAGTGCACTAGAGCATAGAGAAGTTTTGTTTGAAAATATAAATATTGAATCATAACTTTTTTTTTTTTTTTTTTTTTTTTTTTTTTTAAAAAAAAAATAAAATTTTTTAAAATTTTAAAAATTTTTTTTTTTTTTTTTTTTTTTTTTTTTTTTACAAAGAGCAATCAAGATTTTTAAAATGTTAAATAAATATATATTTTTAGGGAATGCTGGAGAAAGGCACATGTGCTATGATATATGGAAAGCCTCAAAGTAATGTGGAACAGCATATTCCTTGCATCGAAAAAAAGCCTAACCTACCACGCTTCTTTTTCTTTTTCAAGGTTCAGTGTGGATGAATAAAATAAGGATCATGCAAGGCATTAGTAACAGACATGATTGCACAGAGATCACTGCGACTACAATCACAACTGTTGCCCTGCAGCATCAGGACCTAAATAGGATACTTTTAGTCACTGCACAGGCACGTATTTTAGATTAGTAAATATTATATCCCCATATGCGAGCACCCATGTCTTGGAAAAAAGTTCAAGTTTGTTACTATGATTCAGAATTATTTACAACATGAAATACTGATTTGAGAGGGAGAGAGAGAGAAGGAGAAAGCAGGACAGAGAAGATTAGGTTAACAGATGAAAGTATATAAATTAAGGATAAATTATGCTCTTACTTTTATTGGAAAGAGCTACAGTTGTGCTGTTCAGTACAGTCAGAGCATAATGAGGCGGCAAGGAGCCTTTGCAAATGGCAGTGATAAAGGCATCTCTGGAAGTTACAAGACCCAGTCTTCCGCAAAGTGCAGCCATGGTCAGTTCTGCTTTTAAAATATTTTCTGTGGCAGCTTCATCCGTGCTGAAAGTATATAGAACATTTAGTAGGGATTAGTCATCAAAAGATGATACAGAAGCTAATTAGAAGTTAGATAAAGCCAGTAAGAATTCAGAGACAAAAATTATCAACACTGAAAACATTAAAGATCAAATGTACCCAATTGATAAAATATTTCTGAATTCTAATTCGCATTATATAACACTGCAGTTCTGAAGGATTTAGCATAAGGAACACAGAGTAGTTGCATCAACTTCTGCCATCAGAAAAGTATTTTAAAACAATGATTCAAGAAGTGTGGACTTTCTGAAAGAAAAAGTTAGGGTAAAACGATAGCTTTTAGTAACGGCACCAACAAACATTCACCATTTCTTCCCCAACCGCTC
>NW_005841928.1:540452-546502 GCF_000455745.1 Alligator sinensis
AACAGCAAACTTAAAGTAAAGGATTTTCTAGAACTTAGAGATGCTGGAAAATTATTTACTCCATTAATTACATCAACCAAGACTTTTGCCCTTCAAGAAGAATCATTTCATTGCGCTAAAAAATGCCAATGGCCTGTGTAAAGAGAGATTAAAAAAAAACTAAATATAAAATTTTGAAAATGTAATTTTGTTATAAAATAAGTACTTTTGCCTCCAGATAGTACTAGAACATTAGTACTAATACTCCAATTCTGAAGAGTGCCACAAGATCCTTTTAATGATGCCGCAGGGTGTTATGCAATATTAGCACTGTTAGGTATGTGAACACTTGCACAGGATTCACCAGATAACCCCAGAATGTCAAATAGGAATCCGCAGTGTCAAGAACATTCTGACCTGTGTGATCTTTCTGAGTTCTTTGCAACAGAAAAATTGCTCTATTATTTTTCTGTAGTCAAGAACAAGTAAAAGCAAAGGGCTGGCATTTTTCAAAAGATGCCTTGAGTCTAAAAAGGCTGTGGACTACCATACTACAAGCTGTGTTAGATTTTTGGTGACCACCAGGCAAATTATTCTTAACTCAAAAACTTCTTCACAACCTCTTCCTAATTCTTGTGAACGGTTTCATCCCTCACAGCAGCCAACTTGACATGCTGCAAAAAATCTGTTCTGGATAGAATTGGTAATATAAGCTATGAAGGATAAGCAAAAATTAAGAGAATGAATACCTGGCATCAAGAAGCAGCGACAGTGCAGCTAGAAGGCCACACCAACATGCATTCACCATTTCTTCCCAGACAGCTCCGCTAACTTAAAAGAAAAATATTTTATCGTCGTGATAGATATGGAACATTTTTTAATGACTACTAGAACAAACAGAAAAATGGTGATTGCTGGATATTTTCATCTTTGCTTTTATATTGTCCTAAACAAAAATTCAGTCATATTTGCTAATGTGAAAACACCACGCTGTAAATCACAAAAAAAATATGGAAAATGCCAAAAAAGGCCTTTTTTATTTCACATGATATGACTTGGAGTGCATTAAAGTAAGTAAAAAAAAAATCACTTGCACTTTCAAAATAAGACAATTATAACGCACACACATCTTGCATCAACTTATATTCAAAACACATAGTGTAAACACAAGACTACAACTTCACCTGTACAAGTATTTATACACTAGAAAAGTGCATGTAGTAGAGATATGGGTAAAAAGATACACCTGCTAAAGAGAGGAAGAAACCCACCTCGCCTATTGACCTGGTCTGCAAAGCTTCCATATTGTTCTTCCTCCAAATCCTCTTCCCCCACCACAGATCTTTCAGCTTTCCCCTGTTCCTAGAGACTCTTTACTACACTCATGAACTCCACAACCCCAATATTTCTACTGACCAGGCTGTGCTCTTGGCCTTCCATGGTCTCCGTGATAAGCAAGGTTAAGGACTCGAGGGCCATGTCCAGGTGATCACAGCTGTGCAGTATGCGGGACAGCAAACATCTGTATATACCTCACATTCAGATGTTCTCTATGCTGCAAGGGAGTGCTGCCCCTGCGTGTGCTGCTCCACTTTTTTCCCTGTGGGTTTTCTGACCTGTGGATATCCAGGGGCCAAAAAACCCATGGGGGAAAGAAAAAAAAAAAAAGTGGAGCAGCACATGCACAGGCAGCACATGCCGCTCAAAAGTGGAGCTGGGCTGCCTGGAACTGCGCTGCGGCTGCTGGCCAGACTCCACACAACAGAATTGCCGTTGCTGCAGCCCTGGGAGGCCCCCAGGACTCCAGGTGCGGCTGCTGGGGCCAACAGTACTGGCCCCAGCTTCTCCTACCACACCCAGGGTTAAGTGTCGCACACCAAAGCGTGCATGGCATGGGCATTCCCTGGGGACAAGTAGTGGCAGAGCAAGGTGCACTGCTGCTGCTTGTCTCTGGGAAGCCAAACGCCCACATTTGTGTGGATGCGGCCAAGACAAGACAACACTACTAGAGAACTCAGACAGCTAACAGAACTCCTGTTGCCCTCTTTCTGTGCGCGCGTGCACACACACACAAATGTATTACAAACAAAGGACATTAAACTTTCAAAGAAACCCATGTTTGAGATGTTATAGAAAAGAGAATGTATGAAATCAGAAACATTGTAGTGGTTCAACAACAATTAAAACAAATTCTAAGAGAATTTCAAATGATTGCTATGTTGAAGTTACTAAAAATGTTACCAACATTCTGGAAAAATCATTTACACCATGACGAAGTGTAAATGTAAAATCATTTACACCACGTACCCCTCGTGGTACATAACGTTCAGTGGTACATAACTCCAACACTCCACCCCTAGTGGTACATAACAAAGTGGTACATAGCATTCAGAAACTATAAATTAAAATACTGAAATGAAAAGATAGATTTGCTTTTAGTTTTATCCTAACTATGGAGATACTAGGGTGCCTTGCGTAAAGCTCCATAAAGGCTCTTAAAGTAAGATCTAGTACTTAAAATTCAGACTTTTACTCCTAAGATTTTATGTTCTTGAACTGTAGTTCATACAGTATCAATATTTTTGTATACCTAGCTCCTTGTTAGTTTGGTCAGATACCGACTGCTGGTCTGAAGATTGTGCTGGTGATGAAGTTGTTTCAGCCATAGTCTGACCATCTGTTTCAGCCTGTCCCAACTCCCCTTCAATCATGGTAGTGATACCTCGAACAAGATCAAGCAAACAGTGGAATGCCACGGACATGGCATAACCTTCAGGAATAGTAGGTGGCTCGACCTTGTCCAGCATTTCTAGGCTAAAAGGATGAAGATATTGAAAAGGATTGTGAGAGCAACAAAGAAAATTTGATGAAGTAAAACAACACTCCAATCACCCATTATTAAATTACCAAGATCTTACAAAATAACCTTTCAATTTTACAGTAAAAAGCCACAAGAAAATGTTAATATACAAATACATCAAGAACAAAACATTACTAAATACAATAATGGCAAGATTTGTATTTATTGACAGTTATATAATATCTAAATATTATTAGAAATTATATATTTAAGCACATTTCACTGAAAAACTACTTCATTTTCATTCTTATTGTATTAACTCAAATATTGCATTATGGAAGTGTCACAGACATGAGGAATTCAAATAAAGGAAAATAATAATTAAGATAATAACCATAAACTAAATGCCAAGTTACAAAATGGTCTTTAGAGAGAGTTATCATGGTGGACCACAAGAACAGAGAGATGCTAGAAGATGACCAAACATCTATCACTGCCATATTTGATTCTGACAACTTGGGGAGCAAGGGGTGGAGGGGGGGGTTGGGAGAGGAACACAGAGGCTAGGGACTAAAGTTACACACAAACTGGCTTAAGTCATCAGAAACTGGTTTAAACCTGTAACAGAACAGAAGTTCAGTGCACATAAACCAGTTTCAAAATGACTGAAACTAGCATAAGATAAACTTGGTTTAAGATAAACCTGGTTGAATGTAGTATCAGACTTAACTGATCTGGGTCAAACCGGTTTATGAAACTTCTGTCCCAGACCCCTTCCTGGTTCAAGTTAATTCACAATCCCCCTCAGCATGCTTTCCAGCCCTGGGCTGTGATGTGCTGTCTACTCCAACAGAGAAGGGCTGGAGGAGGGGGAAGAGAGGCAGGGACTGCCCTAGCTGGGGTCTGGGGCCAGGGAGTGGGGTTAAAACCCCGCTTCCCCTGGTTAAACCCCACTTCCCATGAGCACAGAGCTGCCCTGCCCTACTAAACTTACTGAAAGTTGCTGCTGGCTGTGACTGTGGACTAGAAATCCCAGAGACACCTGGAGGCAGGAAGAAGTAGTGATGAGCAACCCTGTAGAGTCCTGCTGCTGTAATACTGGACCACAAAACCAGA
This sequence comes from Alligator sinensis, assembly GCF_000455745.1. NCBI lineage: Eukaryota > Metazoa > Chordata > Crocodylia > Alligatoridae > Alligator > Alligator sinensis. Next base: position 544,348 of record NW_005841928.1, read on the forward strand.
GAGCTTAGGGGCAGCAGGAAGAAGAAGCACCAGAGAACTGTGCTCTAGCATCCCCCAGCTTCTGGCCTAAACCACTGCAGGCATGTGGATGCATTTCCTGAATCAAAGGTAAATGTGCATCCAGTTGTTTCTCAGTTTAATTCTTGCCGCTTAGACTAATCTGCAAAGACTGACTTGATTCAGCCTTGGGCTTTTTGACCATCTGTATTTAGCTACAGAGCCAATGCATGCTCTCCTGTGCACTCAGCCTCTAGTCTCCTAGCCCCAAAAGCCACATAAGGAAGCATTCTTTGCATGTGCACACACAACTGGAAAAGCTCCAAAATAAAGCCCATTAAAGAAGTTGCTATTATACTCAAGATAATTTTTGCAGCATTTTGGCCAGTTTTAGAGCACTTCATAGGGTATGTATGCCTCTCTGCTCACCATCTGAAGCATCTTAGATGTTACATCTGTCTAGGGCTTGAATGTCTCACCTTCAGTTTATGAGAGGGGGAACTTAAGAACAAGGAAAACTGAGTGACTTCCTCAAGTTTACAAAGATACTCCATGGCTATGCCAAGTCTTGAACTCAAGCATCCTCTTATTTCCAGCCTGTTACTTAACATACTTCCAGTCTCATGGCTGTAAATAATACCTTGACAATACAAAACAAGTATAACGATTCCTCCCTGAACCAAAAAGATCATGAATTCACATTACTGAGGTCTTAACTTAAACCCACTGCTCTGGAGAGTTCTTCCCCAACTCAGCAAAGAACTCTGCTCAGAGTGGTGTCTCTATCCCTCCTGGTTTCATAGCTGATAGGGTAAGAAGGGACCTGAGCCCTCTGCCATGGGCAGGAAAGAATACTGGGGTCAAACGACAAGGTGTCTATCTAGCCTCCTTTTAAAGACCCCCAGGGTAGGAGCGAACACCATTTCTCTTGGAAGTTGGTTCCAGATCCTAGCCACCCTGACTGTGAAGTAGTGTCTCCCAATACGTAGCCTGAATCTACTCTGTCACCTTATGGCCGTTATTCCTTGTTACTTCCAGTAGTGCTCGGGGGAACAGGGACTCTCCCATTGCCTGCTGGTGTTCCTTGGCCAGTTTATATACGGTCACCAGATCCCCTCTCAGCCTTCTCTTGTGGAGGCTGAACAGGTTCAGGTCCCGTAGCCTCTCCTCATAGGGCCTGTCCTGCTGACCCCTGATCATGTGAGCAGCCCTCCTCTGGACCCTCTCAATGTTGTTCACATCCCTCCTGAAGTGCAGGGCCCAGAACTGGACGCAGTACTCCAACTGTGGCCTGACCAATGTCATACAGAGGGGGAGGATCACCTCCTTGGACCTGCTCGTGATGCATCTGTAGATGCATGGCAAGGTGCAGTTAGCCTTCCTGACTGTGTCCCCACATTGGCAGCCCATGTTCATCTTGGAGTCTATAATGACTCCAAGATCCTTTTCTGCCTCTGTGCTGACGAGAGGGGAGTTCCCCAGCCTGTAGGTATGCTGCTGGTTCTCTCTCCCTAGGTGCAGTACCCTGCACTTGTCAGTATTGAATCCCATATTATTCTCATCCGCCCACCTCTGTAACCTGTCCAGATCCAATTGCAGCCTGTCCCTCCCTTCTAGTGTGCCCACTTTTCCGCACATCTTAGTGTCATCTGCAAATTTGAAGAAGGTGCTTTTCATCCCCTCGTCCAAGTCGCCGATGAAGACGTTGAACAGTCTGGGCCTGAGGACTGAGCCCTGGGGGACCCCACTGCCCACATATCTCTAGGTCAAAAAAGACCTGTCCACCACCACTCTCTGGGTGTGGCCCTCCAGCCAACTGGCGACCCATCTGACTGTGTAGGCATCAACACCACAATCTCCCAATTTTTTTTTACAAGAATGGGGTGAGACACCGTGTCGAAGGTCTTCCTAAAGTCCAGAAAGACTACGTCCACCATGACACTAAGCGAGTGGCAAAACAAGGCTCTCACTGGGATTGTAGGTCCTAAGCGAGGGGCAAGACAAGGCTCTCACTGGGATTGCAGAGAGGCAGCAGCAGGACGCCAGACTACCAAGCATAGACCCTGAGATGGTGCAGAGGCACTTGGAGGAACTGGATGCATTTCAGTCGGCAGGCCCGGATGAGCTCCATCTGAGGGTACTGAAGGCACTGGCTGAC
>NW_005841928.1:548259-556120 GCF_000455745.1 Alligator sinensis
TGCTGAACACGTCCAGTCCCACCAGAATGTCCTTGACTAGGTCCTCTCTGACCCTGGACCTGGCTGTGCCTCCCCTGGGACCACTGGGGATCCCGGTGGGGGGGATGACCTGGTCCCTGTTCAGAAAAATCGAGGCAAAGAAATTGTTAAATAGGTTGGCTTTGTCTCTGGTGAGACCACCAGATTTCCTAGCGTGTCCCGCAGAGGCCCCACGTTACCTTCTTTTTACCCCCCATAGCAGTTCAAGGAAAAACAAAAAACACAAAAAAAGTCCCACAGTCTGCTGTACACATGTGCTTGAACACACACACACAGTATCTCAGCTTGGGCTACACATTCAGATTGTGGGCTGTCACAAGTCCACTTCCCTTAAAGGCAAGGCACAGTAATCTGGGAAGAGGAAGTCCCAGTAGGTCAAGAGACATCCACCATTCCAGCCCATGATCGATATGCCTGGCTTTTACCACAATACAAAAGGGACCTCACTAGGTTATGTATGTAGTCATAGCACAGTAGACCCCTAGAATCCTGCATCTCCGGTTCTATAGAAAATCTACAGCAGCAGGAGGGCATGGAATGAGGCAGAAAATGACTATAGACAGGGGACAACTTAAGAGTCTCTCTTCTGGTAAAAGAAATTAAAATGATTTAGGAAAAAACAGAGTCACTTAAGGAACAAAGCTGGAAAGTGCTTGGGGAAGCACAATGATTTTAGCTAAAAAGTCAGAGACGGGCGAGAGGAAAAATAAGAAAAAAAAGAGGGAGCAAAAGGTTCAAGTAATTTTCGGAAAGGATCCACTTATAGCTGAAACAAGTAGTCCTCAAGAACAGTGCAAATAAGAGAGAACTTTGCATTCCTTTTTGGTTTCCTTGTTTCAGTAAACACTGTTTCTTTTACATACATGTGTAAACTATTGCTAAGCCTTGAAAACTAATTTAGAATTTATTTTTCTAAAAGACAGTCTACAATTGCAGTTAGGAAGAGGCCTAGTTACATTCATGTATGAATCTTCAGATTATTGACTGGAGGCGTCTGACATCTTTTAAGCAATGTGGTAACACTTTGTAGGTTCTGAAAATAAACCACATTTTTAAAAACATGACATTGTTGAAGCATTATTGACATGAATGACTGACATTATTTCAACGGACATTATAACATCCTGAAACTGATTATAAGCCTTGGTTCACAAATTCTGAGTACAAGAACTTCTGATTTATAATCTTTAAAAAGACTGAGATGCCAACCATGTGAAGGACTGCTTGTAATTCATTCTCAGCATAGGGACTCACAATACACTTAGAGTAGCAGAAGGACCAGTATTTCACTAATACTGTCAATATTTTAACTTCAAGACAAACTGCCAGTAAAGTCGGAGAAGTGTTTTCTACTCCCATGAATGCTTCTTACTACATAGATGTAGTATGCACAGAATTAAAACAGAAAGGGTACAGTAAAGAACATGGTTGACAGTTGATAAAGTAATGAGTAATATTTGAATGGGAATTTCAAATATAGGAAGAATAAAAAAGAATATCAGTCTGAAGAGAATCTACAATATTGTTTGACATTAGCAATGCAATGCATGGCTTGCCATACAACAGAAATATTGTATAATCACCAAAAAATATATTTTTTAACTAAAACATTTTAAAATAGGCATTATTACTTACTAGGTAGCTTTAGCACTGCCCTGGACTGTTACATTAAGGATCGGTATCCAGGTACCTCTATATTCAAATGCAGGTAATACAGTTGCACCTCCACCCATTCCCAGTATTCCTGGGTTCGTCTGTGCTGAGGCAGTCCCACCAGGTGTATTGCCTCCTATACAATATATAAAAAACAAAAAAACAAAGATTAACCATAATATTTATTTTTATTTTAATTAACAGAGAGTATCTTCTTCTACATTCTTTTATGTGCAGAGATATACATGTATTAAACCAGATGCTTGGTAAAAGTTTTTTTAAAACTATTTTTGAGTGCCCTCTGCTGGCTAAAACAAGGCTCTGTATCTGACAGAATAATATCAATCATAGTTATAGTAGTAAAATAAATACCTCTTTTACAATTTAAAATATTTTGTACTTCCTAGTAACTTCAAACAGAAGCATTCAAAGCATTTTATAGCAATTAAACCTAAATAGCTCCATGATATATACTGGATCAAAAGAAAGAAAAACCCCAATCAGAGATCACCATGTACCACTACATTAGATAAATACTGTAAACAAAAAGTTAAAATAGTTGCTTCATTATCAGTTCACAGAAATATCAAATGTAACTCTTCAGTAAGATACAAATAAGACTTAGAGAAATAACAGCAAACTAGACAATTTAGCACTAAGACATTCTAGAGCAGGGGTTGGCAACCCCTGGCATGCGTGCCACAGCATGGCACAAAGCCATTTTGCTTGGCATGCCACAGGTGGCTCAAATTCTGGGTGGCCGCTGCAGGTCACAGAGCCTAGGCTGCTCACAGTAGGTGGCAGGGAAGCTGCAAGCCCTGCTGCGGGCAACCCAGGCTCTGTGATAGGCAGCAGGAGCCTGGCCAGAGAGCCCAAGCTGGCTATGGCAGGCATCCGGGAAGCCGCAACTAGTGCACCAAGGTCTGGAGCCCCAGCCCAGAATTGTGGTCAGTGGAAGCTGCATGTGTGCCTCAGGGCACACAGTAAGGAAGGAAGGGACTAGGGGTGCAATGCCCCAGGCCCCTTCCCTGCCGTGCACCCCAAGGTGCGAGTGCAGCTGCTACCAGCCACAGACCTGAGCTGGGGGGGTTCCAGACCCCAGCGCAGCTGTTTGCAGTCTGCCTGCCGCCTGCTGTAAGCAGCCCAGGCTCTGTGGCCAGCAGCAGCTGCACACATGCCTTGGGGCACACAAAGGGCAAGGAGCTGGGGACAGTACAGTCCCAGCTCCTTCCCCACCATGCTCCCCAAGGCGCATGTGCAACCACTACTGGGAACAAGCCAAGCTAGAGCTCTGGACCCTGGTACAGTGGCTGCCTGCTGTGAGCAGCCTGGGTTCTGGGAAGGCTCCTGCTGCCCACCACAGAGCCAGGAGTGCTTGTAGCAGGCAGCTGCAAGGCTTCAAGCAATTGCACTGGAGTCCAGAGCCCTGGCCCAGCTCGTTGCTGGCAGCAGATACACATGTGCCTTGGGGAGCACAGTGATAAAGGGGCCAGGGCTGTGCTGCCACAACAAGGATTGGTACCCTTGTAGCCCGCCTGCCATCCACCCCTGGCATGCCAGTATCTTCCAAATAGAGGTTGCAAGGTTTTTTGGGACTTGGCCAAAGCTCCAACACTCCACCCCTAGTGCCAAAAATGCTGATGGGAACCTACCACAAAGACAGGTTAATGCAGCCCATCTGAATAGGATATAGTACCCATTGTAGTCAGTCCCTCTCAGCGCTAACTTTTTCAAGTCATGATGAACCATTATATCAAAACACATTTAAACTTCCTCTTCACTCCCACCGCTAAGCAGTGCCTCTCTTTCCCAATGATTCCCGTTTCTTCACAAGCCTTAAATGCCTGGCAAAAGTCACCAAACTTCCATGTAGCCGAAAGTTTGTCACCCCCTCTCTCAGCTTGGCAAATAAGATTAGTGTGGTCCCACTCTCTATGAGGTGGACAGGGACCAGGCAGCCCTGCACCTCATCTGCATATAAATTTTTGGAGGGTCCCAGGACTCGTGTCAAGAACACCCAGTTTCAGTTACAAGTGTGGGGCCAGTTAAGCATGTAGATATTTTGTGGGGATATCTGGAATATGCACACATACTGAGCAGTGCTGGACTGTGAGGTCACCATGGCTTGAAACGCTGTAGACTCTGCTGGGGTCCAATGAACCATGTGATAAGTCATGAGGCTTTTGGCTCTGGACTAACATCATGCACAGCTTACATTATGTATAAGTAGGCACAAAAGTGGTACTCGATAATGTTTACGGAGTACTTTTACAAAAATGTGAAGCAGTTTACAAAAAGTTAATGTGCATTAATTCTGGATGAACTAAGTCAACATGTACCCATAGTAATTTGCACATCTGTTTATTTCAAAGTCTGTGTTTTTGTTCCTCTGCGTGTCAAATTAATAAGGTGGGGGGGGGAGAGAGGGGCAGCAGGTGGTACTGCCCCTGGCCCCAGGTCCCAAGTCTGAGTGAGAGCCAAAGTCAGACACACAGCAGTCTCCTTCCCCCCTCTGTATCTTCTGCCCTCCCTCCCTTCTGCCTGGCCCCGCTCTGCAGCTTCTGGTCTTGCCTCTGTCCCTTCCCCACCTTTCTATCACATGCAGCTCACTTGTGCTTAGGGATGGAACAGAGCCTGAGCAGGGTCTGACAGTAAAGGTGGGCAGGAAGGCTAGAGGGAAGAAGCAGGGGGGGTGGGGAAAGAGGATGGGAAGACATCAAGGAGGCTACCTCTGCCTCCCTCTTCCCCCAGCCACTATATTCTCTACTGTAGAACTGGGAAGGCAGCAAATTCAAGGGAATCCTCTGATAATTAGATTCTCCACCTGGAAAATTATAATAAAATGTATACATTTTCCATATTAAATCTAATTATTGGGGGATCATCTTATAGTCACAGTTGTCTTATATTCAAGTAAATACAGTAATTTGTGCTCAAACGCATTCTATCATTCTAGTTTGTTACATCAAATGAGAGTTAAGAATAAAATTATATCATATCATATCATAAGAAGAGTCAACAGTCCAACAGTAAAATAAACTGGATTTTTAAACATTACTGTTTAATGTTTAATGACCCAAATGGTTTTGAGAATAACTGTCTGCACTTACATTGCAGTCACAGAATTGGTTTTATTCTGAGAGCACAGAACTCAAAACGCCAAAAAGGTCAATCTTGCTAAAGACTGTCATCAATACACATACATACAAGTTACCTTCTGCATGGTCATCAAATATTTAAACAATAACAGAGATGGTGAAAATCCCCCAGACCAAGAAAAGGCTTTAAGAATAACTACCCTAAATCATTTCATGTAGTTCATGACAATTAGCAGTTTCAATTAATGCTACCTATGCTTAGCAAGTTATTGTGATAAATTAAAACATAATAATTGCTGTTCCATTGAAGGCCATTGGACATGGCAGAAATATTTCCTGTAACTGGGAAGAAACAGGTGTTTGTAGTTCCAGATTAGTAGGAATCCAGAAATAACCACATTGGGTTTGGCAATCTTTGGCCCATGGAGGGATTTTATTCAGGCCATAAAAGCCCAGATATCAGCTGCAAGGGGTTTCTGCAGCAATTCTGCACTGGGGGGCTTCTGCAGTGAAAGGGAGAGATTTGCACATGCAAGAGCACCCAGATCAGAAGCACTGGCCCACCACAAAGCAAGCAGCATTATATTGCTCCTAAAGATTGCCAACCCCTAATCTTCATATGGTTTTAACACAGTCTATGCACAAACTTGAGGTGGTGGGGGTTTTTCTGTTTTGTTTCCAACTACAAATACAAATAATTGCAGAAACACAATCCCCAATATAGACTCAGTTATACTACTTAGCTTACCTCCCTCTTCATAAAAGTATAAGGTATACGATTATGATAGTTTACACAACAAAGGGGTTCACAGAATCATAGAATTAGGGTCAGAAGGGACCTTGTAGCTCTTCAAGTCTGACCCCCTGCCTGGGCAGGAGGGAAACTGGGCTCAAGTGACCCCAGCCAGGTAGGCATTGAGCCACTTCTTAAAGACCCCCAGGGTAGGAGCCAGCACAACTTCCCTTGTATCCTTTCCCTGGAGGCGACATGGATGGACTGTTTGAAACTTGGACAAATGTATTTCGACTAGAAGATGCATTTCCGCATGTACTTTGATCATGGGGCAGGTAAACTTGCATGCATCTACCTCCAGGAAGGTCTGTGACCACTTGGCTCTTTCCTCCCTTTTTTGTCTGTGGTACAGATGGGAGGAAGAGTAATTTCATAGACATTAGGGCTGGAAGGGACCTTGGAAGATTGAGTCCAGCCCCCTGCCCCGGGGGCAGGAAGTCAGCTCAGGTCACAGGATCCCAGCAAGAAATTTAGGAGCAGAGGTATTGTACTAGTTTAATTATAACAATATAAAATGGTGCAGACAAGGCCTTCATCTCTTGCTTTGCATAAATGATCCTGCAGCATTATTCATTTCAAATCTATGTCAGTGCCTAAGCTGGACCGTAAAAAGGTAGCATCATATCACTGAGCAATCATTGCTATCAGCAGACTGAAATAGTAAAGCAAGCTGAACAAGTTGCTTTATCTGTACTTCTGACATTGGCCTGAAGGAGGACAAGAAAAAGAAAAAAACCCCCATGAGAAACAAAATATATATACACACAGAAAAAAAGAAAGAAAAGATAAAATGCTGAAACCAAGACCGGAAGATAGATTAGAAAATAACACTGGGCCTACAGGTTTCTTTATAGTGTAACTTTATATTAGATTAAGTAAAGGTGTGAATCGAAAGTACTAGAGCTAGTCCTGAGTAGCTTCCCGTACAAAAAATCCAAATAAAAAGAGTGGTCTCTTCCCATTTAGCTTATGCAACTTTCAACATGATTAAAGTTAAACTAGAAAAAGACACACTATTCCCAAATCACATGGAGATATTGTGGAATACCTGATCTTGTTAGTTTTCCTAGATACACAACTATCTGGGTATACCTCAACAAGCAGGGAGACGTAGGGGCTCTCCATTTTGGAGAGGTATGCCCCAAATGTTGTCCCACCGGGTCTGGCCCATCACTCATGAGGGGGCAGGGCCCCACCCCGCAGGACAAGAGGCAATGTCTGTTTTACCCAGTAAAGTGGATCAACTGTGTCACTATTTATATCCTTTAACAAGCTTTCAAAATTATAAGTTTTGCCAGATCAGGAATGGGGGGGCAGGTCTATCTGTGCCTACTTCAAAATTTCCATTCAGTAATAGGTCCTTTTTATATAATAGGATTTTCTGTACAGGTTCAAGGGAGGGGTGATATGTCATAACCAGCGGTGTGCGATTTGTGGGGGGTTTTCTTCTGTACTGCAGCAGTTCTTCACGTGGTATGCGGGTGGCTCTTTCAAACGTGTGATCTCTCTCTCTGGACGAGTGTCCTTGTTGGGTGAAACCCTTTTTAAGATTGGCGAGGTGGCAATCCCGGGTGTTCTCTTCAGTACAAATGCGGTGGTATCTGAGGGCTTGGCTGTATATCACAGCTTTTTTTGGTGTGTTTAGGGTGATTGCTGGTTCTGTGCAGATATGTATGTTGGTCTGTGGGTTTCTTGTATACTGTGGTCTGTATTTTACCCTTCTGGATACTGATCATCGTGTCTAAAAAGGAGATGTTGGTGCTGGAGTATTCTAAAGAAAGTCGGATGGAGGGATGGTGATTGCTGAATTTCTGATGGAACTCAATCCGAGATTGCAGGTTTTCAGTCCAAATGATGAAGATGTCATCGATGTATCTTAAGTATAGCAAGGGTTTGATGGTGCAGTTCTTGAGGAAGTCTTCTTCCAGGTGGCTCATAAAAAGGTTGGCATACTGTGGGGCCATTTTAGTGCCCATAGCTGTTCCCATCATCTGGAGGAAGTGTTGATTATTAAAAGTGAAATTGTTGTGTGTGAGGATGAAGTGTATAAACTCAGTAATATCTTTGGGTCTGTATTCTGGGTTGTAATCTTGTTCCTGTAGATATGTAAGGCAGGCATGGATGCCATCCTGGTGTGGGATGTTGGTATATAGCCTGGTAACGTCCATGGTGGCTAGGAGTGTGTTGCTGGAAGAGGTTGTAGTGTTTTTGGGTTTTTTGGCATTGATCTTTTCTTGAATGTTGTCAGAGGATGAGTTGTTGTTGGGAGTGGGTTCAG
>NW_005841928.1:557114-562017 GCF_000455745.1 Alligator sinensis
TTGCTTAATAACTATTCTCCAACTATTTGGGTTGGTCTAATAAAAGATATCAAATTCACCCAAGGAACCTTGTCTGCCTATGTCCTTAGACCTACAACCTAACAGTCATTTTTCAAAGTCTGTAAGCCTGTTTGTAAAAGTCTGTGCCTGACTAAACCATCCCAGCCAAGTATCCATATCATCTGCTCTTGAAAGCTTCCAGGACTGGAAATTCCACAACTTCTCTAGGTAGCCTGTTCCAACACTTGACCACGCTCATAGTAAGAAAGTTCTTCCTAATCTCCAACCTAAATTTACCCTGCTGCAACTTGAGTCCATTGCTCCCAGTTCTATTCCCTACAGCCACACAGAAAAGCTCTTCTCCAGCCTCTCTAAAATTATCCTTCAGGTATTTGAAGACTTATCAAATCCCCGCTCAGTCTTCCCTTTTCTAGACTAAATAACCCTAGTTCTTTCAGTTTTTCCTAATCATTTTTGTTCCTCTTTCCAAACTGTCCACATTCTTCTGGAAGTGTGGGGCCCAAAACTGGACATAGTACACAAGCTGAGGCCTCACTAGTGCTGAATTAAGCAGAAGAATCACTTCCCTTGATTGCAATGACACTCCTGTTAATACAACCCAGTGTGTTCTTGGCTCCATACTGCCCCCTCCAAGAAGAGCACACTCTTAGTTCATATTCAGCCTGAGGTCCAGCATAACTCCCAGGTCCCTCTGCAGTACTGCAGCCTAGCCAGTATTCTCCAGTCTGTATTTCTGCATGCAATTTTTCAACCCCAAGTGGAGGACTCTACACTTGTTCTTGCTGAATCTCATCTGACTGATTATAGACCATTACTCTAGTCCAGGGGTTACCAAAACTTTTATGCTGCGGCACAGTAAGCCACAGCCTGGAAGTGGCTGTGGCCCGGCAAACCACAGCCCAGTAGTCACAGCCAACCGCTGGCAGAATTGCTGGCTGGAAGACAGGTAAACAAACCCCCACCTCCTGGCGGGGGAGGTGCCAAACCCTGCGCTGCTGCAGGCCCTGCGGAAGCAGCTGTGGCCTCTCCGCCCGGTTCTGGGGGGCCGCCGTTTGCCAGTCCACGGCCACTTCTGGTCCAGTAGCCAAACTGTACTGTGAACCGGCACCAGACCGTGGCCCGGGGATTGAGAACCCCTGTTCTAATCTATCCAGGTCATTCTGGATCCTAGCCCTACTGTCTGGCATATCTACAGTGCCACCCAACTTGGTGTCATCCACAAATTTCCTAACTATGCACTCAATCCCATCACACAAATCACTAATGAAAAAAATTAAACAATAACGGACATGGGACAGACTCCTGGGGAGCCCTACTTTATACCTCCTCCAACCAGACATCGAGCCACTGACAACCATCCTTGAGTAGAATGAACCAACTAGTTATGTACCTACCTTACAGTACACTTCAGGCTAGTTTATTTCCTTAACTTGTTAATGAAAATACCAAGAGACATGATGTCAAAAGCCTTGCTGGAGTCAAGTTTAAAACACATCCACTACTTTCCCCCATCCAGAGAGCCCACTAGTCAGAAATTACTTCCTCTTGATGAATCCATGCTAGCTGTTCCTGATCACATTGTTCTTTTCTAGGCGATTCACAATGGATTCCTTGAGGACCTGGATCCATGATCTTTCCAGTTGTAGAGATCAGGCTGACTGGTTTGCAATTCCCTAGATCCTCATTCTTCCCGTGCTTAAAGATGGGCACTACTTTTGCCTTTTTCCAGTCATCCAGGATCTCACCCAACCTCCACAAGTTCTCAAGGAGTATAGCCAAGGACTCCAATATTACCTCAGTCAATTCCTTCAATATCTGTACATGCAGCCCACTCGGCCCTTCCAACTTGAAAACATCTAGCTTCTTTAAGAAATTACTAATCTGTTTTGTCATTATTCTAGGCCAGTGGTTCTCAAACTATTTTTTTTCGCAGAACACTTGAAAATTGCTGAGGGTCTCGGCAGACCACTTAACCTTTTTTTTGTTCTACAAATCAAAGCATACAACTCTTATTTTAACATCAACAGTCTCACCTTACAAGTACAGATATTCTCGATTGTTCCGCAACCTTTCTGTGGACTACCTGACTGGAGCTCATGGACCAGCGGTGGTCTGTGGACCAGTTTGAGAACCTCTGCTCTAGGCTGTTTGCCTCCTTCCCCACCTTTGCTGCCTACTGTATTCAACATTGGGTAGCTGCCCCTATTAGTGAAAACTGAAATAAAAAAGCCATTAAATACATCATCAGCCTTCTCTGTTTAGATTATCTTCCACATTCTGCAAGGGAATCAGTTCATCTGTTCTTCCTCTTACTTTTGACATACTTGGCCTACCTAATTTTCTCCCTGCGTGCCTGTGTGAAACTGTTATACTCTTCCCTAGTATTATGACCATGCTTCCACTTTTTATAAAAAGAGGAATATAACTGAGTCTCCTAGTCTTGTGATATTTGTAAGGACTACCTGTCAGAAGCAGAAGGTTAAGTAATGGATTTTGTCTTAAAAAGCTCACAATTGCCACTTATCTGAGTGGAAAGAGGAATTATCCGAGCGGAAAGAGGAGTTCCTAATAAAAGTATGACAACTAAAATGGAATTCCAACTAGAATAGTGCTGCAAAGGCTAGGATTAAAGTTTCAAGGTTATGCTCTACAATTGTGTTAAACTAGATAATTGGTGGCTGCTCTAACAAACCATTTTAAAAAGGCTTCTAACAATTTCCTTTTCTTGAATATACTGAACTTGAGAGTGCAGAGACTCAACAGCTTTATTTACTTGTTTTCATATACTTGCATAAGAGCCCTCTTGGGTGAAGTCTATACTGTTTTCCCTTGCTCAACACAGTAACTAAATCATGATTTTTTGCTTGAATTTGCTGACTTCTTTCTAATTAACAACAGAAAAGATCACTTCATCCAAACATCATTTTGCATCTGGCTGCTATAGGAACAGAAAAAAACCCAAAAAAACAGACGCAACTTCCAAGGTAGGTATTGCCCTTAAACCTATTGCAGACAGGTCTGGTTCTACCCCACATAGAAAGTAAAGCTCTCATTGTGACAGATTCATGGACTTCACTAGGATGAAGAACTATAAATTTATCAGTACAGTTCAGAAAAATTGGCACAGTATTACAAAAATTTTGTCTCTATTTTTCGCCTCTACTTTCACCAGTGCTAAATTTATTTTAAGAACAGCACCAAGTATAGAAATCTGAGACTTCTTTAAATAATTATCAACTATTATGAGAAAATATGAGGAAATTACTTTGAGTAAGAATGCAAAGAAACTTTTACCTGTCTGATTCGTTGTAGCTGATGTATTCCCCGTATTTGGTACAAGGAACAGTGACTGAATGAATGATCCCAGTGCATTCACAATATCACGGAAAACCTTGGTAGAATGTTGCTTCATATCATAGAACTGACAAAATGATCTGTAAGTTTTAAAATAAACAAACAAGGGTCAGTGACATAATCAATACCAATACTTCCTTCTGGTTGAAAATTTTATGGTTAAGGCAGATTAGGTCTTTAATTTTTGGGGCAAATATTCACGTTCAAAGTGGTAAACCACATAAGTCTGGTAACTTTGGCCCAGTGCTCAATGGACTATGACACTGCCTTGCACTACAACAAGAAGCCTAACATACCATATTTACTTGAATACAAGAAGAGATTTTTTTCCTCCAATCAGCATGGGGAAGAAAAGCCTATCATCTTACATTCACATACAAGGACACCTCAAATTCACTGTCTATCAATAACCTGCTGCCAAAAATCAGCATGTGTTCAGTAATGGAAACCAACTATGACACTAATTAAATATAACCAACACTGAGCAAACTATAAAACACGTGGCCCATATTGGACAAACATGCTGATAGGCTCTTTTTTTTTTTTTTGGCCCTCCACAGGAAACCAGCACTGGGCCTAGAGGTACTGCAATACCAGGCTGGCACCAGGAAGGCCAAAGCCAGCACTGACACCTACCCCTTGGTGCCAAAAAAAATGCTTGATTTTAGCCAAAAGGCCTTGAGATGCTGATGGAAGTCTACCAAAAGGATAGGCTAGTGCAGTCCATTTGAATAAGATACATGACAGTGCCCATTGCACTCGGTGTGCCCCTCAGCGCCAACTCTTTTTCACGGTGAGCCATTACAGTGCAAACATTTCAGCTTGCTCTTCACTTCCACAACCGAGCTGCTTTTCTTTCCCACTTCCAATAATTTTAGTTTACCAGCCTTAAATGTCTAGAAACCATCACCAAACAGAGTCCCAAACAGTTCACCCAGAATCCTCTGTCACCACCTCTCTCAGCCTGTTGCATATGATTTAATGTGTCCCTGCCCTCCCCAAGGTGGAGCTGGACTACGCTATCCTGTGCTTCATCTGTGTAAGTTTTGGGAGCAATCCCAGGCTCATGACAAAAACACCCAGTTCCAGTCATGAGTGGGGTGGGTGGGGGGAGGTGGGCAGGCAATTAGCACATGGACCTTTTTTTTTTTCTTTTTTTTTTTTTGGGGGGCAAGCTCAGTCACTGTGACTGGAAATCTTGTGGACTCTGGTGGGCCCAGCCCAGTGAACTATATGGTAAATTATGAGCCTGTTGGCTTTGTACTAATAACATGCATAGTTTGTACTATTTATAAGCAGGTGCCAAAGTGCTGCCTAAAACTGTGTTTTGGCATAGGTCCACCATAAACTTTCAGCAGTTTCAAAAAAGGTAACTGTCATGACCCAAAAGGCATGATTATGTGTGCGCGCTTCGGCACCAGAATTATCCCAGTCAAGTTGCAGAGCATTGCACGGGAGAGTTTCCTGTAGCAGAGGAAACCCCGGTGCAGGGACCAGTTTCCCGCCTTTTCTGCAGCTTCTTTTGCAG
>NW_005841928.1:562345-574700 GCF_000455745.1 Alligator sinensis
GATATGCGTCCATGCCTAATTCCAGCTCGAAGGCCTTCCCTCTCCGCCCCGGCGTGCCCGGGCTGCTGGCCACAGCCCGCGTGCAGCGCGAAAAGGGCTCGGGTCGCTCCCGGCCCGCACAGTAACCTGCAAAAATTCTGGATGAACTAAATCTGTGAGTATTATATGCAAATAACAACAGCTATGTTTAATTTCAAGATCAGCATTTCCAAATTTGCTCTTCTCTTCCACGTGCTGAGGGAAAGCAGGGCCTGAAAGTAAAGGGGGGGGGGGGGGGGGGGAAGAGGGCTACCTAACTTTCCAGATTTATTTTCCCTGCTATAGCAATGAGGAGGACAAAAATCAAGGCCAGCCTCCAATAAATTAGATTCTATACTCAGAAAATTATAACCAATTTATAAAGCTTTCCATATATAAAATCTAATTAGAAGTAGTCTTATATCCAGGGCTGTCTTCTATTCAAGTAGATACAGTATATATTTCTCCCCACCCCTACAAATGACATGCAGTAAGGCTAACCACACCTTGTCATGAATCTAGAGATGCATCACAAACAGGTCCAGGGAGAAGATCCTTCCCCTCTATGCGGCGTTTGTCAGGTTGCAGTTGGAGTACTGCGTCCAGTTCTGTGCACCGCACTTCAAGAGGGATGTGGCTAACCTTGAGAGAGTCCAGAGGAGGGCCACTCACATGGTCAGGGGGCAGCAGGCCAACCCCTACGAAAATAGACTAAAGGGCCTGAATCTATTCAGCCTCCACAAGAGAAGTCTGAGAGGGGATCTGGTGGCCGTCTATAAAGTCACCAGGGGGGACCAGGCTCTAGAATGGGCTCCCAAGGGAGGTGGGAGACCTTGGGGGTCTTCAAGAAGAGGTTGGATAGATATCTGGCTGGGGTATTATGATCCCAGCGCTCGTTCCTGCCCAGGGTAAGGGGTCAGACTTGATCTGTTCAGGTCCTTTCAGACCCTAGAAACTATGAAACTATATACAAGCTGTTACTTTAAAATATAAAGTGAAATATGGCATATCTGTTACCTTAAAAGCTGAGGCTGCACACACAGCCTGTGGATAGATTCTACTGCAACAGCTCTTAGCCACTGTGGTTTGTCTGCATCCAGAAACTTTACTAACAGTGACAGAAAGATTTCACATTCTGTTACCTACAAGAAATAGGTTACAGTCATATAAAAGCAAAAAGTCGATGTAAAATATTCTCTCCCCACAAGCTTCTGTCAAATCCCTAGCAAATATTGGTACATTCTGCTTTGGCACTAGGTTGAATTTCTGTCAGCCAATCACTAAAAATAACACAGAATATATCCAGCAATTGCAATGTTTTGCCAAGCATATGCCATACACTCGGCTACATTCAGGAGTTACATTCCCTTACTGACATTTCTAAGAAAAGTATTAAAGAATGGGATAACAAGCCTATAGAAGTAAATATTTAAGAGTTGGAGAGTTCATCATCAGTTGAAAGATAAGCACTGTAGCAAAAGAACAGGGTGTCATAGTACAAGTGGTGTATAAGCCCTTGTTCTCAAAACAGTTTGCAATACAAGTCAAAAAACCCTCTCACTGAACAACAATAAAAACAGACAACTGAGTGCTCTCAAGACAAAGCAAAAAGTTACAAGGATATAAATAGCTTCCTAGAGAGCTTTAACTGAATTAAGAGTTAAAATACAATAGCCACGCACAATCTTTACCGCAAGGAAAAAACATACACAAAAAAGATATTCAGTAATCTCAACTGAGCTTTCAACTCAACCCATGCTTGTATGTGGGTGGAGAAGAGATGGTTATGGTTATCTGCCATATCACAACTATTGGTTAAAAATAAAAAGAAGAGAACTGAGAATAAATTAGATCATATAATTGCCTTTTTCTACTTAATCTGAGCCCTGGTAATTTTCACCTCTGATGCATAACAAGTTACTGCCGTCTCAGAGCTATCAATTATCAATGTTACAGGAAAATATTCAAACAAACAGGTTAGTGAAATCTAAAAAAATTAGAGATATAATGAACAAGCAAAAAACAGCTGCTGCCGCTGTCAGTAGTCCCAAAAGGAAGGAAGAGATAACATGATTTACGTTAATTATCCTTTTACAAACCAGGAGCCTGTCAACATATAGTCCCATTAGCCTACCCCTAGTAGCAGCAGCCAAGGTTAACAGCAGCAGTAGCAGGAACAGGACCTCTGCCATGCCAGGACTCCTTATTACACTAGGAGTCACAGACTTCTAGCCGATTTATGCTTTGATCCCAATTAGGACCTCTGTGTGTGACAGTAATAAAATAGGTAACTGACAACATGCCTCATACTTCAGGGAATACAGTAACTAAAAGCCTGGGGTCATCACAAAATATTTATTGCTTTCCCATGTTTGAATAAATAGCAAGGAAGCATTAATACATAGGCGGAGTTTGACCTTCCTCTGAAGTCTCAAGTAAGGGAGAGTGCTAAATAAAAGATTTTAATCAGAAGTGGATCTATCATTCCCAATTCATCACAAAGACAGCAAACTGAATCTTTTTCTCCTTCATTTAAGAGAACTTAATTCTCAAGACAAGTACAAGATTAACACAAGCAATGGCAATATACCATCAACAGCTTTCTTTTATACCTCATCAGTCCACTTAAATACCTGACCAAGACAGACTTTAGATATCAAAATAACTCCATACCCATACAAATTAAATCCCCAGCTTTTCTACGTGTCAATAAAGACTTCAAATGTGTATGCATTCTTTTTGCACAATAGGAATACCTGTAATTAATCATCATAGTCTGGTTACTAATCCATATGCCACTTGAATAGAAGGGAGTGAGGAACCTCATTCAAGTACCTGAATTCCCATTTGGAGCTCCAAACGGAGTTTCCAAGCTTTCACGTGATACTGAATTTTTACTCTTAAGCACAAACAGTAAATTCTATATTGCAAACAAAAGCAGACTTATGTAGCTGTATATACTAGATTTGTGTCCAATCTTCATGCACTTTTTAAATATACTGTATATAGTAAGTAGCTATCTTCTCTCGTTTCCTACATTAGTGAAAGTTTTTTTTTTGTTTTTTGTTTTTAACTACAAATATACTTCAATTATCACTGCATTCCAAATCTTTTTCAACCCTTGAACTCTCTCACATTCATTTCATTTTCTATTAGACTGCGTGATAACAAAAAATACTATAAAACCATCAAGTACTGGATAAAAACAAATAAACAAACAAACCAACAAACCCCTCTCAAGCAACTTGGATCTCAAGTATTAATAATTTTCAAAGATTCCTTTATACCTAAAGCAAAACATTCTGTTTTAATGGTTCTAATTTAAAAATTACCTTATACCAATCTCACAAGCTTTTGCAAGATTGGGCCACAGGGTATAGAGGTAGTCTGTATATTTAAGAAGATGTAGAGATGATTAAAACTTTTAAGCTATTTGTTTTTTTTTCCTTTCAAAAGTTAAATGAAAAAACGTTAAAGTAGTCAAGTTCTTCAATGTTTACCTAGTTGTGTATTTTCTAATAGTGGGTCTCACACTACTGTTTTCTAAGATTTCTGCTTTACAATGAAGAACCATATATTTAATAAGGGACTTTGTACTTTTATCCTGATCTTGCAAATCCTTCACCTATTTAGTTGTCTATAAATCTTCAACAAAAGCTCACATTTATTTCTAAAGAAATATTAGCTCTTATTAAATCAAAAGGACTAAGTGAAACATGACTCACAGGTAAGAACTGCATAAAAACATCAATTGTGGCATTTCATAAGAAAAAGATTTTTCTGCTGAACAAACAGAGTTCAGAGGACAGAGTTATAAAAACAATATTTGAAACCTATATTCTTACCAGCAAACTGTAAAACTGCTTGATCAAAACAGAAACTACTCTCAGCAGGCGCATGCAGATAGGAAAATATGGTTTCTCCACAGGAGCTGGGGAAGATGATGAGCTGGAACCCTGTCTAAATTTGATATTTGGGGAGAAGAGCTTTATCACAAGAGGACAAACTCTCTCTTTAAGGAGGAAACTAAATTTTTGATGCTGTAAAAAAAAAAAAAAAAATAATGTTAACAAGGAGTTATATAAACAATATTTAAAATAAATTTAATGATTTAAAATACTTTTTCAGCTTGTATTAGCAAGTCCAAGATATTTAATACACAAACACATCCTGTTTTCATATTTAGAATACAACTTAGCATTATGAACATACAGAACAGAAAGGTCATGTATGTTGGCATACATTGTACACTGAGGGAATGGAAAGAATCATAGCAGGAAAAATCATATAGCCAGGTATAGAAAAGTTTAAGAGATCAAGTCCTTTTCATGCTAAACGCTCTTCTCCCTTTCAGTTTACATGTTAAATTGGTTTTCTGATACATGACTTGTATACTTTGCTTCTGAATTTGGGCTCTATCATTATTAAATGAACCTCTACCATTATTAAATTATGGTAGAATACTGATAAGCACCTAAAGTCATATAATTCAAAATTACAGTTGTGCAAGTTTTTGTGGAACGCTGTGCAAGGGGGATGAAGTTAGAATTCCTGTAGGAACATGATATCACAAAAGGTTTTCCCAACATACTTATGTTATGAAACAACAGCTTCAACAGAACCATGACCAGGGATCCAGGTTTTCCGTTCGCCGTGGAAAAGTGTGGTAAAACCCAGATTCTCTCATTTTAAAGAGAAAACCCCATCCTGGTGAGTGGCAGGGGGAACTCTGATTTTCCATGATAAAAACCCCAAAATCAAGTATTAAAATTTTAGAATTTATTTTATTAGTGATCGACACCAGGAGGCTTCCAAATTGATTTAAAATTGTAAAAATCTCAATAAAATATTGTGTTCAACTGATAGTTATATATTTGTCTATCTATAGTGGAATTTCATTTTAATCGTGGAAAAAAATGCAGATTTGGGGTTTTTAAAAATCAGAGAATTTGCTATTTTTAAACAGAGAAAACCAGGAACCCTGATCATGACCTATAATACATAAAGGTATGAAAATGTGTAAAACCTGAATATGAGGAATAAAGAGGAAAAAAACCTTCCTGCATAGGTTTATATCTTGATTATATGTAAAACACACAAATGTGTGTGCACAAACTAAAAAATTCAATGCGTGTTCTCTATAGGCAAAGAAAGTGGGTAAAAATCTTTACTGAGGAGGTTAAACCATGAAGAAGCATGAAATAAAAATTGTAACTACTTTTGAAAAGTAATATAATATAGTAAAACCCCTGTTATCAGAGATTTGACTAACCGGCACATTAACTGGATTTTCCGGCTGGTCAGCTAGACATGCAGGGCCGGGGGGGAGACGAAACTTGCATGTGGCAGCCACCGCCACCCACCACTCTGCACTGCTGCCACCTCCTCCCACCCACTCCGCATCTGGCCAGAAACCCTGTGCCTCAGGTAACCGGCATTTTTAGATTACTGGCACCCCCCCATTCCTCATTCATGCCAGGTAACAGGGATTTTACTACATATTGAAATATTTTTATTAAGAACTTCAAAATCCATACTACAAAATCTCTGATTTGAAAAAAAAAATCTCTTAACTTTCATCAGAAATTATATTTAGCAGAAGAGAAGTGTCTGGTGGAAAAAATCCAATGAAAGCAAAAGGCTCTCTCTTATTTTTAAAGACAACTTACTTGTAAAAACACTTGTGGAAAATCATTGAGTACAGACTCAAGAAGTTCAAGGCCAAATGTCCGAGTCATTTCCGTCATACCCACTAACCAATAGGGAGCATCAGCATTAACCAGCTGGCAAAGATCCTGAAAAACAAGCACATTTTGTATTTTCTGTCCATTTACCTACTTGGATACATTTCCAGATTTTTACTGTCTAAAAGAAAAAAACCCCTAAAGCTCCCTTGCTCCTTAGTAATGACAACTTCTTTTCCAATTTGAAGCTAATTTCCACTTTAAACATACCACATTTGGCTGTATACCATGTACACTTTGTTTTTCTATTTTAAGAGAAAATCCATCCAGAACTGGGGCAAGTGTTTTAAGCACAGAGTGTGTTTTCATGCCGGAATGGAGGATGGGAATACTGGAATGGCTGCTAGAGACCTGCCAGCCACAAGGGTTTACCCACTCACAGCTGCTGCTGAGTAGCTTGGCAGTAGCTTTTGACTATGACAGGGGCCCTGACAGGGTGAAACCTCTAGCTTTTGGCTGAGCAGCAAGGGAAGGACAAGTGATCAGAGGAACAGACTCCCCCTGTACAAGCTGTAAGAATTCAGTCACAACTGCATAATTCCCCACCACTACTCTGCCTTCCCAAAACCAAAAGTGCATCTTTTTGGTGGCATGTGGTATGCGAGAAAATGCAGTATGAATAAACTGATAAATCTTTTTATAAATAAAAACTAAACAAGATTGCTATGAGGCAAGGAACAAAAATACTGCATATAATCAAAGGCTAGGTTTTGAAAGCAGGAGTAAAAACATTTTAGGATCAATAGGTATGATAAATCAGCAAGTCTTACTGACATCATAAATTCTACTAAGTTTTATCATGTGCTTTATAGTGCTAGTTCATTCATTCAGTTCAGGTCCAGCATACCCACATAATATTGGTGTCAAAAGTGCTAGAGAAACTGCAGATTACATGTTATCTGGTGGAATCCTTGACACAAATGCTGCCCACCCTGTGTCCCAGAGGTAAACAAAATGACCTGTTTAGTTAAGGTTACACTGGATGTCAGTGGCAGACAAGGAAACTGAACAGGGGTCTTCCAAGTCCAGGCCAGCACCCCCACCACTAGACCATCTTTCTTCCCAAGGTTTTCAATATTCAGATAAGGGGGGGGAACCCAAACACAAAAATACAAGCCACCTCTGAAATAAACATAGTTTTCCAGTCAGTCATTAGTTTAAGCCGATCAAAATTTTTGTTTTTAAAGATTCTCCCATTCCACCTTGTTTTCAGTTTCTCTCTTTTTTTTTTGATGGGGCAAATACATCACCATCAATGGTTATGAGTCATTCACAAGAAAATCCAAAAAAATGTAAGCAGGAATAAAGAGCATGGTATCCCTTTATTACTGTTATAATTAAAAACTAATCCAATAACAAACAGAATCTAGATGGGTATGTTAGAAAAACCAGATATGGATTAGCATAATGAAATTACAATAGTCTATTAATAGATTTTCAAACTGACAATAAGGGAGTCTGATACTCTAGTGGTCTGTAAAACCATTTTATTTATTAAAATATTTCACTGCTACATCAACTCATTTTTGCTAATATAAACATTAATATAACAATGTGTTTTGATATTTAACAAGCAACATGTGCCACATTATTAAACAGAAAGACATTTAAAGTTATGAAATTTCATCTGTTTTCAGAAAAATGAGCCAGATCATAACTGTATCCACACAAACAGTAGAAAGAGCTACCAATATAGTATATTATGTATTATTCTGTTTACGTGCATAGGCTCCAGACTGAAAAAGGCTATATTCTTGACTAGAATACACACAATTATAAACTAAATGTGAACAGTGCCCAGTGCTGTGGTATTAAAAGCCTCAAAACTGACAATCTCCACTAATTTTCAAGGATTCTAATAAGCAGTCCTGAAACAATTAGAAGTAGAGTGAGCATATGTCCCAGTTTGCCTGGGACAGCCCCATATTTCAAAGGCCAGTCCCAGTCAGCTGATAGAAATTAAAATGGGAGTCCCAGAATCACAGGGGCATGGGGTACAATACAGCAGGAGCAGAATGGTGCACCAGGCAGCTCCGCCTCCCCACCGGATTATGCCCACATCCATGCCCACTGGCCTCTGCCACCGCCTACAACAGTGCTGTTGATGGGCAGGTTGGGAGGGGCAGGCGGGAAGAGGATGGCAATGTCCCAGATGTTCTAGATTTCCTTAAGGTGACCCTAATTAGAAGCCCTAAACATGGCAGCCTTACGTATTTAAGATGCACTGTTTATAGCACTGTTAGTGCTGTAGTTTTAGGATCCCAAAAAAATTATTAGGTTTATCAGTTTCCAGAGACTTCTAGGCTAGGGACAGAAGTTGCACATAAACCAGTTTAAAAGTGATCAGAAACCGGTTTAAACCAGTTCGGTGCACTTAAAATCACTTTCAAACGGCCAAAACTGGTTTAAGATAAGCCTGACTGGATATAGTATCATGCTTAAACGATTTAGGTCAAACTGGTTTATGGAACTTCTGTCCCAGACCCCCTCCCAGTTCGAGTTAAGTTATAGTCCCACAGCATCCCAGGATGCTTTGCAGCCCTGGGCTGTGCTGTCTGCTCCAGCAGAACAGGGTTGGCCCCCTTCTCTGTTCCCTAGCCTGAGCACTATCACTGTTCCAGGCAGACCCCAGCTGGGTCTGGTGTAGACCCCCACTCAGCATGCTAGCCTGGGTCAGGGCCTGGCCATGCCCCCCTCTGCTCTCCTCCTGATCGGGAAAAAGCCTGGGATGAGTTCTCCTTTGGGCTTCCTCCCACTTCCCACATGCATAGGGCAGCCCCCAGCTGGGGGGCATTCCCCCCCCCCCCCCCAACCCTAACATTAAGTCTGGTAACAATGAGGTTTCGGGGGGGCATATGCTAGGCAGCCAATCAAGGATAAGCCCTGCTCAGCTGCAATCCAGTGCCTTCAGCAGTGATGACCAGGCTGGGAGATATGCTCTATCGCTCCCCAGTTACCGGTATGGGCCACTTCAGGGGTCTGGCTGCCTTTCTGGTTTCAAATGAGAATGTCTGTTTACTTGCTGACTTTTTAAATTTCTGTACTTAACCTTATTAGCAATGTCAGAATTGACTATTAGTAGCCTTGATCAGAGACAGCAGCCACAAAACTGACTAGCTCCCTCATTGAAGAGCAACCTTTGACAGCAGCTTTCCCTTAGTTCTTTATAAAACAGTTAAAGGGAGTACAATTAGTTACAAAATAAATAGATAACATTACTTTCCAGTAGTTCTGAGTACAATTACGTTACAAAGTAGATAGCAGGGCTAAAAGATGTTATGCCTTTAAGCAGTTATTTATTTAACCGGTATGTCGATAGCCAGAGTCTGTTACAGCATAAGCAATAGACAATAATTTGGGAATGACATTCAGTTATGCAATTAAGCAAATGATGCACTTATCCAGTATTCATATAAGATGGGTACAATGTACCTGAAAAAGCATATAAGCATCTTTAGCACATGGTTTCAGGGTACTGACAGATCTTCTGTTACTGTTTCCTTGAACTGTCGCTGGCTGTTCGGTAACATCTGTATTAAAGAAAAAGTTATGCAGTATGAGAGCAAAAAAATATTCAATAGGCAAATTCGCGTTGCCTATGAAGACAAATTCTGGCACAAAGTTGAGGGAATTATCCCACTGACAGAAGAACCTCAAATTACAACAATAAAAGTCAGATTTAATATCAATAATCTCTAGTGAAGATTATTCTTAAAATACATGTTCTTTTCACATAATATTACTCCAACATCACTCAAACAACAGACATTACCAAAATAAAGTCATAAAAAGAAAAGTTAAAAAAAATTATATGCTGCATATCTAGAAGACATAGCACAGAACCTGCAGCATGAATAACTGTGGCAGCTTTCAGTCAGTTTTAATCTGATTCAATTCTGTGCTGCTATGCAGCACTGAACATAAATGGACATTTATGCATATATCATTTATGACAGCTTGTCCCCAGCTGCCTATAGGTCACAATGCTCAGGTTCTCCACAGCAATGCAGGCTATCAGGCCCTAACATGGTTCTCCCATTCTTAATCCTGCCCCAAAACCTCACTGCAAAGTCTACCTTCAAGGCTAATCTTCCACAGCTCTACACTGGGAGGAGGGGGTTTGTGGGGGTAGAAAAACAAAGCCACCTTTTGAAACTACTTCATACCATACTAGCCTGCTTATTCAGTATAAAAGGGACTGGGAGCAGGGGGTGAGGAGTTCATCATCCAAATCGCAATCAACAATTTATTATACTATATTCTTTACAAATGTAAGGGCAACAAGGTAATCCTTTCCAACAATGAATAACTACTGTGATTTTTGTAGCATTTATAAAGTCTGTGCTTTCTGGTAATTTTAGATAGTTAAGACAGACACTTTAAAAATATATACATATAAATCTAACAGAAACAGATCTAATGCACACAACACAAAAAAGGAACATATATCCACCTTTGTATCGTTCATCTTCAGCAACCACTCTCTCAAAAACAACAGTAACTACTTGTCGCACTGTAGCTGCAGCTGTGTTATTTGTGATATTATCTTTTGTGAAGTGCAGTCGAAAACAAAGGACAATTGCCTGCAATAAAGTTTCCAGTTAATAACAATGTATATATCATTTAGCTAAAAATAATAAAAATGAATGTAAAAGTTGCTAATGTTTAATCAAAAGTTACCTAAATATGATGTTTATTTAATCTTTTTAAGTTTGAGAAGCTAGATAAAGTGTGATGAAAAAAGATGTATGGATTGCTCTGTGGAAAAAAAACCCAACTATATTCATAGCTCCTATGGCCCTATGTGAATTGGAAAGAGCACAAATTTAACTGAGACTAAGATGTGTCCATGACAACTATAATAATCTCACAAGCAACTCATATACAATAACTACATGAAACAATGTATATTGTAACAGTATAAACATTCAGGTTAAGACGACATTACAGTTGTATGATTAAAATCAGAAAGGTTGGGAAATACAAATTTTGGTAACCTGTGCAATGATTAAACGCATGTCTACACGATGGAAATTATTTTTAGGGGTTGTTTTTTCCAACTCTAGATGCTGCATTTAAAAAAAAAAAAAATCTATATTCAGACACCTTAGAATTGCAATGTTGCATAGTCAAAAGTAAGAAAATCAAAATGAGGGTCTGTCCCCACAAATTTAATTTGTCTCCTATGTGCATACTGCATTATGCTAGTCATATGTGATTTTTTGTACAGGCCCAAAACTAATGCCATCTGTGGAATAAAGGATGGTAAAAAAAAATGGTGGCTATTCAGGATTTCTTTTAATACACAGCATTCAATATATGACTTTATGGGACACTTACTGCATGCCACAAACTCTGTGTTAACAGGAAACTAAAATTCTTAACTTCTAAAAGGACTTTTCTTTGACACTAGATACAGTAGGATCTGACTGCTTCACAAACATTCAAAGAAAACCGAAGATGGAAAGGGTGGCATTATTCTTATCATACAAATCATGTAAAAGGACTTACACATACTAGACATTAATGCTAAAACTGTCAAACACTAATTTTCAGTGCCTATCTTGAGACACTGAGGCAGTATCTATAGTTTCCCTTCCAGAGAAAGCCACAGAGTACTGCTAACAAATAAGCTCCAACTACTTGCACCCCAAGGTCCTGTGGAAGAGAATGCGCAATCATATTATAATGAAAGGTTATAGCATAATACACATGGCACAAAGGGGACACATTAAAGTTGCAGGGAGCACTTAGTTTCTGACATTTCCTAACATAAGTTTTCAGCGTTGCAAGCATAAAGTTTTTACCTTTATTTATATACAATTTTACGCAAGTAATGTAATTCTGTAATTTAAGTTTGTCCTGTAATCCAATAGTTCTACTTTAATGTAGTTTTGACAGTTTCTGGGAAAAAAAACACTATTTTTTTTTTAAAGAACTAATTTGTGACTCAACAATCCAAACAAAGCTATCTGAATCTCAATAATAGAAAATTATCCCACCTATACATATGCAAGGTATCAAGAAAAAGGAGGATTTGCATGAATCAAAGAAGAATGCTGTGTACCAGGAGTGGGCAATAGAGATGCTCCGATATATCGGACCATATGATATCAGCACCGATAAAAGGAAAATTGACATTAATCAGCAATTGGCTTTTTTGGCCAATGTAGCTGATAATGTCACTGATAAATGCCACATGCATTCAAATAGACAAAGTATTCATGTGGCCAGGAATGCAGCCTAGCAGCTTGGAGAGCCGTGTCTGGCCAGCAAGTGTGTGCTTGGGGGGGAGGGGGGCGCACGGCGGGACAAGGGGCAAATCAAGGCTCCTACAATGAGGGAGGGAGTAGGGCAGGGGCAGGCACTGCCCAGAGGGCAAGGCAGGACACAAGACAGAGCTATGGAGGGGGTGGACTACTCCCCACTGCTGCATGCACCCCCAGAGTTTGTGCAAAGGAAGGCTGCACCAGCCTCTTCCTAGCGGGGGGGGAGGGCTGGGAAGGGGCAACACTCAGGGCAAGGCAGGCAGCAACAGCACTGGGAGGGGTGGCTACAGGGTGGGCTACAGCCACCCTAAAATTGACCATAGT
>NW_005841928.1:574731-599277 GCF_000455745.1 Alligator sinensis
CGCTCCCCCGGGCGGCCCTGGGCACAGCCCTAGCCCACCCCCCCTGCTGGGAAGTGGCTGGCACAGCTCCTGGCCCCAAACCTGCAGCGTGCTATCACCATGTGCACAAATCTGTGGGGTACATGCTCCCCTCATACCTCCCTTTGGGGCATGCGCAGCAGCATGGAGCTGCCCCCCTTCTGTCCCCACCCCCCCAGATGACCTACCTGTGGCTTCGTCCCAAACCCCACCCCAGCTGGGCTGGGTAGTGCCTGGCCCTGTCCCAGCCCCACTCCCTCCCTCACCATCGGGACCTCAATCTGCACACCCCCCCCCGAATTACCAGCTGGACGCTGCTCTCCAAGCTGCCAGGCTGCATATTGGCTATCAGATCAATACCGGCCAATATGGCTGGTTAATAATCAGCCATTGGTATCGGCCAAAAAAAGTGTTTACTGGTGCACCCCTAGTGGGCAAAATATGGTTTGCAGGCCACATCCGGCCTGCCAAGGGATTTCATTTGTCCCCCAGTGGGTCCATCAGACCCACCCAGCCCAGGGGCAAAGCCACTCAGGGAGTTGTGATGAGCTGTTGTGGGACAGTGGGGAGAGCTGACCCAGCCTGCAACAGCTCACCAAAGCTCCCTAAGTGGCCCTTGGGCTCACATAATTGCACACCCTGATCTATACAAACCACATCATCTACTGCAGTAGCTAGCTCTATTCAGCTTTGATATTTATACGTCAACTATTTATAGTGTAAACATTAGGCATCACAACCCCATTTTATTTCTTTTTTTAAAGTGTGCATCTATGAAACCCAAAAGACATTAAAGTCAGCTACTGGTGCACCATTACACAAGATATTCAAAAACTCTCAATGAGGTACCCTCATAAAACCTTCTCATATTTCTTCACAAAAGAGCCATCAAAATTTTATGGCAACTACTGCTACACCAAACTACAGCATTTGCATTTCGGCTATAGCCCTATTTAATGTTGTATTCAAAATTATGATTTCACTGTTTTTACATTAAGAGCCAAGCATATGGAAAAATAGAACTTTGGCTCTCTTCATTCTCAGCCCTGTAGGTATGAGGCAAGGCTCATAGGACATTTATGAGTGTAAGAATAACAGGTGAAAAATAAGGTAACAGACCCTGGGTCTCATATGTGAAATAAACACTCTTGAGAAGTGCACACGGAGATGAGTGCACAGATGCACTCGACCTAACTGTGGATATGCACATGCCTGGTAGGCAGTTTTCAGAGGCTTATAAAACTTAGTCAAATCAACACCAACTTCCTCTGTAGCAGGCCTTCAAAAACTCTTCAGTGAGGAATATTTTTAACCTAAATTGCACCTTTCAAATCTCAGTCACCTGAACAGTAGGTTTTCTTTTCTTTTTTCCTAACTATAACAATAAAACATTTAGAGTCATACTGAGCTGGATGCCAATAGAAAAGTGCCTACATCTCCCCACATTTTTTTTTTGCATAAGAATGGCTGCACCATGTCTGTTCAGAGATTTTTAAAAAGCACTTTCAAGCCAGAACCAAAAATGAAATCTCAGCCGGACATATTAGTCTGAAAAAGTTGAAAGACTGGAAAGTATGTTGCAATAAAAAGATAAATGGAGTAATTACTGAAAACATATTTTTCCAGTTAAAAATTACACATGGCAAATTAAAGAATAGATTCTAATACTGGAGTCAGGACTCAGGAACTAAGCATCTTTCCTAACATTTTCATTTTTCCTTCTAATAATGCTTCCATGCAGAAGACTACCTTTACCAAGTATGAGGGGTTTTTGATCTATATAGATTAGAGTTTCTATTGCAACTCTAAGCCTGATTCACACTTTTCAAGAAACAAAGTGACAGGGTTATGGTAAGAGAAGAGAATGCAAACTACCACTGAAGCAATAGAAAAGAATAAAATAATGATATAATTTTAGAAATGCTGATGGTATGTGAGGCAAACACAAGACATCTTACAAAAAGACTTATTTTGTAAATTTCCCAAGAGGCTGGCTCTGAAACTCTCTTTGTTACGATTAGGAGAGTCATTGAATGCAACGTATTCCCACAGGGACTACCATGCTGTTGCATTCAATATCAAGCAAAACTATCATGTTCATCTACTTTAAAATTGCTAGGGGCATATTTTAGCTCAAGCAGCAGTGACCCTCTCATAGTATAACTACTGCTGAGCTGCAATACATTTGATTGGCACAGGGGCAATATAGATTCATGCCAAAATTTCAGCACCCTTATACTGAAAAACAACAAATGATTATTTTACTCTGTTAATAAAAAAAGAAAAAGTCCACTAACTTAATGTGGAGATGGATACAACTTGTGAAGCTCTGGATTTGCTTAAAGCCTACCAGATTTGCTTTTCTGCAAAGGATGGATTAAGGTGTGAAGTACCAGGAATAAAACACTACCTGAAGAGTAGAATGAATCTATTGTCCCTTTCAGCACTGGTTCCTTTACCTCTCAACACAGCATCTCACTTTTTAAATATCTCTCTGGAAGAAAATAAAGTAGTAAAAGAGTGCTGAAGAGGTCTCTGAAATACTGTAACTCTGATGTTTTTATATACCTAAAGGATGGAACATAATATTTTTCATTTTTCTGTACATAAATAGTTGAATATTTGAACTATTCTGATGACCCATGTAACTAGTATCCGTCAATAGTTTCTAGATAAATGAAAGCATGAAAAGATTTTATATATTTTAAATAACCTCCTAATACTAGCCAAACATTTGTTCATGTTTGCTACCTGGGGCAAGCTAGCCAACACCTCCTGCACCATCAAGGGGTTCTTTTAAGTCCTCATATACGAAGTTAACTTGATAGAAGCAGCCAAGTACAATTTCCTACAGGAAACTAAATAACTGATACAAATATCTTACATGAATTGTTTAATCTATTAATAGAGATAAAACAATGCATACTGCTACATCTATTCACATAACTAACTATCTGTTGGAAGTCCTCTAGATTAAAATTTTAGCTATATGCAAATTTTGGGAGTTTTTTTTTTTTCCCCTCTAAAAGTAGTACAGCTAGAAATTTACTGGATTCCTTCAAAATGAGAAAATACCTAAAATTTATATGCATTATATTAAAGCCACCCCCAGTACAAGAAGTTACACACGACCTAACTGGAACCAACAGAAATAAAGTTAAATATAACCTCTTAAACTGTGAAATTAAAAGAACAAGCAATTCAAAAGAGGAGTAGAGAAAAATCTTCAAAAAAGGAATTGGCAATAAAAAACAATTATAGCATAGAATGAAACAGATACTGTCCACAGCATATGTAATCAATTTAAAGAGCTGAAAGTAGTTTCAGACCTTATATTTGCTTGTCACCATGCCAGTTTTTGAGGAATTACAATGACTTATTTCTATTTGCAAAATGTCTTTTCCCACTTTTGCTGTGTGAAAGATCCATAGAAACAGAAAGGGGAACTGAAACTAGAGGACACAAACAAGTCTGTTTAAAAATACTGCTCTTCTAACTAGTTAGGTAAAGACTACAGTTCCTGTCTGTTCTTCCCCAACTGAATAGCCAAGCCCAAGAAATAGGGACCTACCGAATTCACAGCAGAAGCAGAGTACACAGCAGCTCCTTTAATTCTACACGCACCTCACCCCTTGCTGCCTCCTGTCCCCTCCGACTGCTGATTAACAGAGGGCCCCACCACTCCCTCCTGATCAGCAGAGAAACTAAAACCACAGTTTTAAATATGGTGGCGTTGTTGCCTCCCCACCAGTCAGCAGCAAACAGTAGGGCCCATCCAGAGCCCCTCAGCTAATCAGTGGTGGGAGGCAAAAACATCACCATATTTAAAAAAAAAAAAAAATCACAGGTTTTACCTCCCCACTGATGAGGAGCAAGCCACAAGCAGGGCCTCTCCACCAATCAGCCAGGGGGAAAGAAGGGAATGCAGAGGAACCTGCAAGGTTAATGGAGTCACAGTGCACCCCACTCCCACCATGAATTTGGTAGGTCCCTACCAATAAAGTACACACTACGTAGCCCCTCAATCTCCTTACCAGTTTTGTGTAAAAAAGCATAAAGAGCAGAACAATTTCCTATTGCCTTACAACATTAAACTTCCACATGCCACAGTCATTAGTGGTCCTGGATAAAACTGTCTTGTTTCTAGTTGAGCGCATCTGGGTGATGGTGATAAAAACTATAAACTAAATTTCCAAGGAAGAAGAGAAGAAAGCGATCCAGAAAAAAGAAGAACCCAATGCCTTAACCTCTCTGACACTGTAGTTAAGTGCATAAGTGCAACATCTACTAGCTAAAGCTTAGGTATTATACATAAAAATAATGGATACATATATTACAAAGAAGCAAACAATTCAGGGTGTATAAGAGGAGAAAGAAGTCTATTTATCTGGATCAACAACATCTGAGAAGGATTTCCAAATTTGTTCCCTAAACTAAACCTAGTATTTTTTTAACCTATGCTTTAACTTTGGAGCTCAAGACTATGACAACCATTTCAGAACACATTTCAAAGCCCTGTTTAAAATGGGAAGTGAAAGGAAAAAAGCCCCAAACCTATAAAATCTAAGCTGTAAAGGGAAATTCTGATGCACGGAATTCTTCAATTAAACTAAACTGCTCTTGCAAAAAGTACCACAGAATTTAAGATACAGATGGGTCAGAACTTTTATTATCTTGCTTCAAATGAAAGATAACATCTAACATGGTCCACCTTTAAATTTTGCTAGATTGTTATTACAGGCCTGACTCAAATGGCAGTCCTGCCAACAACACAAGAACTATTTAGGAAATGGGTATCAGGAGGGTGCCTAGTAGCATAACTAATAAAGCCTCATTGGCATATGGGCTGCAATTCAGAGCAGAAATGTACCATGGGTTCCACATTTCTTACTGTATTTTCCGAAGACAGGCTATACAGATGCATGAGTGTAGTTTAATACATTTAGAATGCTAAGTTACTGATCATGGAAACATGCTTGTTTTTAAAACTACTTCTATTAAAAAGTCTTATATAGTGAGGGGTTTCCTTTTTATAGAAGAGAAGGAAAAACAGAAGAACAAGTAAGAACCTAAAAGAAAACAGTTACTGAAGTCCAGCTGCAGAGAAAGAATTAAAAACAGCAGAGTACTTCATCAATTCCATGTTTCCAGATCATTCAAAAAATGAAACAAAACAAAAAACAAAGCAAAAAGAAACTATAAAAAAACCTCACCTCAGTTATTTTCTAGGTAAACACTTCTAACTGAACCCACTTGTTGCAACAAATTTGGTAATCAACATTTTATTAGAAAAATATTCTATAAACAAACTTTAAGTAAAAAATATTATTTAGTCCCATAAAACATTATTTAGACAAACATTAGTTATTTCATGAACATTTGCAGAGAGCAATCAAAGACAATCTTATCATCAGGCAATAATTTTATGTGGTCAAATATTAAACTTTCCTCTAAGGTTTAGAAGTGTTTTAGGTACTATTGTCTAAGAAATCATTAGTATTTGTCAATACTATGGGTGAATAAAATGTTTTTGCAGGGAAGTCAAGTCTCTTCAGTAATTTCTTAATAAACTAGCTTTTCTGACTGGGGCTATAAATGACAAGCTCTTAGAAAAAGGAGTGTAAAGGCCACTGAAATTAATCTCGACAACCATCTCATACACGCATACCAACATTTTGTTATATGACATTCATACCCCAAAGGCAAAATATTAGCAATAAAGCAGGAACTTCTGGATTTGCAAGTTCCATACTTTGAGGCTTTGAATGTGACCACATGCTATGGATTTGTGAGATGTTAAAAGTTGTGGCAAAGATGTCTAGAATGCCTGGGATAGGCACTATTTATTTGAATGCAGACCAAAATAAAACATATTTCTTTTAAGACATAGCCTATGAAAGAGAAAAGTTCTTAAGCGTCAGGCCTTAAGAAGAAATACTAGATCTATTTAACATTTTAAATTAAAAAGGAAACTACCATCATTTCAATTGATATGATCTTATAGTGAAGATAAAAATATCAACAAAAGATGCATTTAATGGCCTTGTCTGTCATTTTCTATTACAGTCAAAGTGATTCAGATGAAATGGCTTAATTCAGATCTTTGCTATACAAAGTCATGTTTTGGTTAACACATTACTACACATGCAACAGTAATCTGCAGATATTTTCTTTAGTACTAAATTGGTCAAAATAATAGCATACTAGAGTATTTCATTAGCACACATTCTATATTTAAATCCTACAAATCCAATGTGTACAGCCCTGCTTCACTACCAATATTTTGCCAGCTTCACTGGGACACCTTAAAATGACTACTAATGAAGACTAATTAGTAATAGGTCATATCTTCAGGTACAAAGACAAATCCTCTTTCAACCATTTAAAATACTGTATTGTAAAAAAATCTTTTTTCTTGTCTTGTAGCTTATAGGCTATCAGATATTAACAAAATTGTTTAAAGTTCTTGAAATTTCCTTATTATAGAATTTATTTTAATGCGCAACACTGGGAAAAGTGAGACTTATTTAACCCCTATAAACAGATTTCATTTTCTAATATTTCTCAATAATGGATGTGACCTTAAAGGTAGCAGAAACATAACAGCAAGAGGCAGCTGGTAACTGATTATTCCTTCAAGTTATATCAGATGGACAATGGCCAAATATCTGATCACAAGCAACTCAATTTTTCCCCATTAATTAAAAGAGGATGCAATTACACTCTTATTTAATAAAGTACTTCAAGTTATTTAAATGAAAAACGTTTTGTGATGACAAAGCATCCATTTTTACACTCTACTTATCTGAAATACTCAGGACTTAAGTTGTGACTTCTGAATGAAAAAGATAAAATAATCTTTATTATTTTCTTTGAATATTTAAATGAAAAAGTGCATTCCATATATCAATGTTACAGATGTCTAAAATGTTCCCACTTTATAAGTATTAAAATGAATTTGTGCACAAGTCTGAACTGTTTATAAAATATCATATATGGCCAATCACTGATAGAGATTTTTGGGGCCAATACCGATAGCCCATTTTAAAGGAGGTATATCGGCCAATGCAGATCCAATTTCTGATGCACAGCCCGGCAGCTTGAAAAGCAGCGTCCAGCTGGCAAGTCTGTTGTGGTGGAAGGGGAAGGCAGATTGAGGCTCCCGCGGTGAGGGAGGGAGTGGGGCTGCCCAGCTGGGACAGAGCAGGGTGCAGGACAGAGCCATGAACAGCTCATCCAGGGGCCTGGGGAAGGGGTGGCAGCTCCCGCTGCTGTGCACATCCTGGGAGGGAATGGGGGAAGGAGAGGGGTGTGACCCTGGATCTGCGCAGGGCAGGGTGGGCTGCAGCTGCAGGCTGGGGCCCTGGCCTGTGGCAGGCTCTTCTCCATAGGGGCTGGGCTGGGCTGCCCTTGGGGAAGGCAGCGGCACTGGGAAGGGGCTATGGGGAGAGCTGCACCCACCCCAAAATTTGCCGTAGGGGCCCCCCCCCCCACATGGCCAGCTGCGGGGGCAGCCTGGTCCAGCCCCCACCGGGAAGAGCATGGCGCAGCCCCTACCCACCCCACGCAGATCTAGGGGGCACAAGCCCCCCCATACCCTCCTGGAGCGTGTGCAGTGGCGGGGGGCACCACCCCCCCCCCCCACCCCCGACAAAACATATCCCCTCCTGGAGCGTGTGCAGTGGCGGGAGCCACCATCCTCCCACCTCACCCCAGACAAACCATGCCTACATGCCGTGCTCCAGCTGCATGAATGCACAGGGCATTTATCAACCACATCAGGAAAATTTCCAATACAGTCAATTTTCTCTATATTGGTGCCAAACCGATATCAGACTCATGTATCGGTGCACGTCTATCAAACACATTTATGCATATCTACTGTACCTTATGCTTCCAAGTGTAACTTTACACATATATGAACACTTACAGAATTGCTGCCTAAACTGCAACCTTTAAATAAGTATATTCCTTCAGTGGATTTACTTTAAAATTAATCATTATATCCTAATTATTGTAGTTTACGTCAACAAATTCCTACCTTGGACAGTACTTCATCATGCACAACAGTATTTGTTGTTAGAAGCACAAGAACTGTCTGAAGTAATTTGAGTTCTTCAAGACTATTTTCCATCAGCTGCCAAAGCATATTAATAATATTCCCAGCTGCAGCCTATAAAGATAAAAGTGTATACGTTCAATTAAAGTCCATAAAAATTTGACACCCAGTACCATGATTGCATATCCATGTAAACAATACTCACACATATATCGAACTGAATTCAGTTTTTCCTACAACCTTAAAAGTACAAATAAAATATGAAACACTAATTTCGCTGTCCTAGATATTGTTTAGAGGCTTTTATCCATGTAGGGTTTTTTTTAAAACACATTTTTTAAACATCTCATCAACATACAGTTATTTTACAACTGGAAGCACAAGTTTTCATAGAACAGGAGTGGTCAATCTGCAGCACAAGTGCCACAGGCAGGCAGCCTCCATGTGTGGCATGAGATGGATCAGGGAAGGGGCAGAAGGCAGAACTGGAAATGAGGCAGGGAGCACAGAGCAGAGAACAGAAAGCAGAGCAGCAGATCAGGCAGAGGAAAAGGATCAGAGCAGCACCCAGACAAAGAGCAGGGATAATTTGTAGCATACCTGCCAAAAAGGTGGGCTCCCACTATCACAGGAGATGAGGCAATTAACTACAAAATACTTTACTTAAACACTTAAGTTAAAAACTATAAATCGCTGAAAAAACACACTATAATTCTATTGGATAAATACAGCTCAATAAATATTTTTAAATATACCAGAGTGCTACTTTAAAAAATAATGACACAC
Source organism: Alligator sinensis (assembly GCF_000455745.1). Classification (NCBI taxonomy): domain Eukaryota; kingdom Metazoa; phylum Chordata; order Crocodylia; family Alligatoridae; genus Alligator; species Alligator sinensis. The sequence goes on from NW_005841928.1 coordinate 583,595, forward strand.
ACAAGATTAAACAGTACCACAAAACATTATATTCACAGTTACTGGCTGTAGAAATAGTTGTATGTTATATTGTATGAGAAATAGTATGCAATTTTATCTTTATTATAATACAAAATGCATAGATATAGGAAGGCATAATCCAGACTGTGCATGAAACAACGCATGACACTTACTGATAACTGAGTATCTACCCTGACCTTTCCAGCATCAGAACTACACTAGACAAACTTGTTAAACTACTACTTTTGTTGTGTATGAGGAATCTCCCTGGGTATGCAGTGATCAGAGACTAAGACAATAGAACGTTGGGAACAGTATTTTTTAGATAACTGTTAGTAAACCAGCTAAGGATTCCAACTATTTGCATAGAGTCTATAAAAAGATACCAATCATATTTTTTTATTTAATTCATTTTTCCTTTGGCTCTCAAGTGGTAGATTTGACTTCAGAAATTATTTGCAGTTAGAAACATCATCCACAAGATTATGTTAATTCTAAAGTACAAAAATGTGTTCACTCTTAAATAGCATTTTGAGTTTTTTTTAAAAAGTATCTTTTGTTAAAGCACTAAATCCTTCAAATATATCAATGCCAGATAATATTTTCCCACTGTATAACCTTACCTCTGAAACAACTTCATGTGACATGAGTCTCTGTATGGCTGCTAGACACAGCTGTGTGATCTTTGGTTCCTTTGTTCCACAACCCATTAGAAAGGGCTGAACTACCTCTGAGCTGTTCTCTTTCAATGCTTTTGAATAGAGATAAAAGAAGGCTGGTCAATTTTTAACAATTTACAACTTTGAACAGCGTAAGGCAAAAGCATACAAATTGTAAATACTAATAGTTATATACTTCCTAATCAGAAACAAAAGGAATCTACAATCTTAGAACTAATGAAAGAAAAGCAACTAGATGCAGAAAGAGAGCTGTCACTACTCTCATTAATACCTAGCTTACCAAAATGCTCTGTCCTGTTTTCCCTTAGCTATCCTCTCTCACATCCCACAGCTACCATTCTCTTGTGCCTTGGTTACCTCCATCTTACTCAGCCTGATGCTTCTATTACCTTTCCCCAACCCTAAATGTTCTTTAGGGTGATTATGGCTTATTTCATTATGAGCCATTTCCTATCCTTAGGAAATCCAGATTCTTCACAGTCTCACATTAACACATTCCTTACTCCTCATACTACTGGATGTTCATGTACAAATAGTTGCAGGACTAAGGTATTATATGCATAGTATGAAGAGACACAGAAGTGCAGACAAGAGTGGGCAGGGAAAAATATAAACATTATTTATCAACAGACATGTTGCCTTGAATGATGGGAGGTATAAAAAAATCATTCAGAGTTATGGATATGCCAATTATATATCTATATCTAAATATAATTTATATTTTATATCTATATAGATATCTCTATATAGATAGATATCTATCTATATCTATATAGAGATTGCCATCATTCAAGGCAACATATCTATCTATATCTCTTCGGTTAGAAAATTATTTTTTAATTAATTCAGTTGTGGAAGAGAGTCAGTTTCAATCTCTCTCTGCTTTAAAAACAAACTAACCAACCAAATACAAATTAACCTATTTCAACATTTTTCAGAAAGGAAAATTCTCTCCCCCCACCATTTGAAATTATTTTTCATTCAGAGTTAATATCAGTAACATTAAAGTTAAAAATAAAAGGGGCACAAAGAAAAAAAATAAAAGTTAGAAACTACTGATTAATCCAAACCACTTTTTGGCTTGCTAGTTCACTAGTGTTTTTTTTATGCAAGTTTTTTGTCCCAATTCCAGATAAGAAAAATTCTACAGATGTCAGAAGCAACATCAAGAAGTTAAAAGCCACAAAAACATGTTATAAGGGTTTTTATAATTATAATATTAGCCCATAATATGACACTTCCTTCACAGCCACTACCGGGACATATAAACAGTTTTTCAGATCCCTAGATTTGGATATTATACCTAACGCTGAATGCCTGTTCAAAATAATTGCAGTGTTATTCATGATTTTTTACAGTAACACAAGTCACTCACTCATCTATCGTGGCTATTTAAAAAACATATAAAAACTTTAAAACAGAAAACCAACTAAAAAACTAAAAAGCAAGCTGCTTTGCTCAAGGAGGCATAGGCACACAAGCTTGTAACTATAACTATTAGTCATCTAGGAAAAAAGTTTGATGATTGTCTAACAAAATGAGTTTTCAAAAATTAACATTTTTGACAATTGAACCAAAGTGCTTTAGTTTACAATTTTTTCCAAGCTGTCATTGAATTCTAATGAAACTTAACAGTATAAATAAATTGAAACAGAAGTAAAGACTCCCAGTACAATTGTGAAATGGATGGAAAACAAAAAGGTGTTAACACACTAACAGGCAAGGGAAAAAAGCTGAAAAAAATTGGAAAATTTTAATAGACATAAAACATGAAAATTATTCAACCAGATTTTCATAGTTATCCATAAACAACATGAAAATCTAAGAGAAATTTTTACCTACAAAGCTCAATCTAACACTTAAGCACCCCACCTATACCAAATATTGATCCAGACGTTAATTTCAGTCTTAAAAGCCAGATATTCAGTTGCATCAAGGTCCGCTGCACTTTATGACACTATTTGATTGGTCAATTAGTTCTGCTTTAAAAACACTTCTGCAAAAAAAGATTAAAGTAAGTGTTTTTAAAGCAGAACTAGTTTAATAAAACTTATTAATGGTGTGAAAACAGTAAAGGTTTTTTGAAATGTGTCAAAGCCAAACATGTAAAAATAACATCATTTATATGCCACAGTTCAAACTCAAGGTTACTATCAGGAGGGAAATACTGGGGAGACCACAAATACATTGAAAGCCATGTAAAAACTTAAGATTGTATGTTACAGCAATTTCAAGACTCTTCTAAAAGAACCAAAACAATTAACTCTATTTCTGAGAAGTTAAAATGCACCTTAGCTTATCTGCAGGGGTTTAGTTTGTAGCTGTGTTGTCTGCCTATGTCCTTAGACCAAGGTTCCTTGGGTGAATTTGATATCTTTTATTAGACCAACCCAAATAGTTGGAGAAAAGTTATTAAGCAAGCTTTCGGGTTCAAAAACCCTTCGTCAGGCTAAGGAAGTTTCAGCAGTTGGTGTGTGCTCTTCCTGGATGGAATGAAAAGTCTTTTTCAACCCGAAAGCTTGCTTAATAACTTTTCTCCAACTATTTGGGTTGGTCTAATAAAAGATATCAAATTCACCCAAGGAACCTTGTCTGCCTTAGCTTATCTGAATTTTATCTACCATGTTTTTAAAATTACAAAAGGTATCTGTTTTGGTAATTAACATCAGAATCCACAATGCATTCATTTCTCTTAAAAAAAACCCACATCAATTAGCCTTTGGAATTAAATGTTTTTAACTTATACTGGATAGATGTTTTCATCCAAAACAAAAGCACTGGCATCAAACTAAGAACATTTAGATGCAGGCCCTGATAAACATACATTTCACAGGTCACCAATTCTTCTCTTAAAATTTTTTAACACTTATAATGCTTAATGCATTTGATTTCTCAACTAGGCTAAGTACAAACAGTCAAAAAGTCCAAGCCTGAATCGATTCAGTCTTTGTAGGGTAGTCTAAACTACAGAGATTAAATTGAGAAACAACTGGACACATTTACTTTTGATTCAGCCACATGCCTGCACCTGGGGGGTACTAAAGTATGGCTCTCCGGCATGTAGCTAGCATGGACTGTGTGTTCACGTCCTCTTCCTGCTGCCCCCGAGGTCTCTGGGGTTTTCAGCCCAGAATTACAAAAGTGGGACTCTGCAGTGTTGTTCATCACTTCCTTTTCCTGCTTCCAGGTGCCTCTGGGATTTGTAGTCCACAGTTGAAGCCAGCAGTAACCTTCAGTAAGTTTAGCAAGGCAGTGTAACTGTACTCAGGGGAAGGAGGGTTTAACCAGGGGAAGAGGGGTTTAATGCCCCTCCTCCATCCCAGCCTCAGTTTCCAGCCAGGGTTTGCTGGGACGGGAGGGGGGGGCAGTCCCTCCCTCCAACCCTTCACTGATGGACCAGACAGCACATCCCAGCCCAGGGCTGGAAAGCATGCTGGGATGCTGAGAGACTGATTTAGCTTAAACCAGGAAGGGGTCTGGAACAGAAGTTTCATAAACCAAATTTGACCCAAATCAGTTAAGTATGATACTACATTAAACCAGGTTTATCTTAAACCAGTTTCAGTCATTTTGAATCTGGTTTATCTGTACTGAATTTCTGTTCCGTTACAGGTTTAAACCAGTTTCTGATGACTTAAGCCAGTTTGTGTGTAACTTCTGTCCCCAACCCTGGAGTAATCTTCAGCTGCAACAGTGCGCATATATCCTTCTCTAAAATCTGTATAAAATGCAGGGGGGAGAAGGAGAAGGGAAGTAAGACTAAATCTAACAGAAGCAGACACTGATCTAGAGCTACATAAAAAAAAATGCTGACAATTAGAAAAAAAAATAAAATTCTTTAAAAAACTGGAAAAGCCCTTAAAGCAATGGTCTGCACCCTTTTTAAGTAGGAGATCACCTTTGGCATTTAAAAGCAACCCAAGATCTACCATGCGCCGCCCCCACACAAAGCTGGTAATTTGGGGGGGGGAGGGGGGGGCAGTTTGAGGCAGAAGGAAAAAAAATATTTGGGGATGCACCTCCCCACCCGGCCGGGGCCCCACTCAATTTACCCCTGATCCTGCCTCTTTGGCACTGTCCTTCACCGAGGAGGGCCTTGATCTAGGCCCCGCCCCTTCCCTCCCCCACTAACTGACCTGTTGGGCTGGGGCGCACACGTATGCAGCATATGCGGGCCCCCCACCACAGCCTTGGGTTGACTCCAAGAGGCTCCGAAATCTACCGCAAGAGGTCCGAGATCTACCATTGGATCAAGATCCACTGGTTGGTGACCACTGCCTTAAAGAGACTATCACTACTAAATATTGGCAGAACGTAGGGTAAGGTGGCTCCGTAGAGACTAACTGGCTCAAAGAGACACGAGGTTTCGTAAGCAACAAAATACTTCATCAGATATGAGACACCCAAAGTAGATTGTCACCTATGAAAGCTCATGCCTTGCTGAACCAGTTAATCTGTAATGCAGTGGCTCTCAACTGGGGTGTTCGAGGCCCTCTCAGGGGTGCCATGAAAGCAGCGGCCAGATAAACTTTCTTGTATGCCTGCCTTCCACTAGGGCCATCTTTGCTGCCTGCTTTAGGACGCTGAAGCAGGCAACAAAGCTGTCTCAGTGCAGCTCTTTCTAGTTCACCTCCCTAAACTCCTCTCAGAAAAAGATATGGGTGGAACTCTCTCTGGAAATGGAATCTGCTTCCATTTCCAGGAGTGCTGGGGATGCCAGACAAGAAAGAGATGCACAGCACAAGGCAACTCCTGCCTGCTTTCGGCTGATCAAAGCTCTAATGCAGGAGGAGTGCACACAAGTGGCTCAGCCCTTCCTGGGCTGGCTGTGCAACACAGGGCATTACATCACTGTTGCACAGCCCCTGTTGGCAGCAGAACCAGGGCAAAGAAGCACTTGGGTAAACCGAGACAGGACCAATAGTGGTTCTTTGCCAGGGGCAGTGCCACATAAAAAAAAAGTGGTTATGGGGTTCCTTGACCCCAAAATGATTGAGAACCACTGCCTGAATGTGCCACCTTACCCTGCTTTCTGCCCGACTTCAGACTAACACAGTTAATCACTGCCTCTCGAGACTAACTATAAAGTGAGATGTTGACACACAAAGCTCCATGGCAGGCATGCATGGTTTCCCCATCAAGTAATTTCTCTCTGATTATATCATATTTAAATAGCAAAGCTAAGCTAGTCAGCACTGTACACAAGATTATGTGGAAATTACAGGCAGTTTTGTATTGTAGCTGCAGCTCACAAGTATTCTTATAACTAAAATATGTATCTGTGCACTTTGTTGGTGAATGAAACAAATTACACTGAATACATTTCAGTTTAAGATTCCAAATAAAAAAGTACTTATGAAATATGAAAAACACTTTGAAAGTATTCCTTTAAAGACAAAAAGACTCTTTCAACTATACAGTTGGTCTAATAAAAAGATATCACCAGAGTACCCTTGCTTTTTGCACATTTCCTGGACCACCATGGCTATGACACTCCAACCGTACTACAGCTATACCCAGACTGCCATGACCTTTCACAATTCCTCCACCTGGGAATGAAAAAATGCATCTTACAGAGATATAAGCTAGATGTTTTAACTTGAAGTCTGTATACCTAAAGAACCCTGTTAGTTTCCCAAAAGGGTTAATTAAATTTTCTTCCTTGTCTATTTGTGTATTTTGATGCATAGCTGACATTACCTGGCATAGTTTTCCCACTTATGTCAGCATTCATGACAGCAATAAAAACAAAGAAAAATAAACAAATAAAAAAAGAAGCATTTAAAGTAAAATATTGAGGGACAGAGCTACTCTTTTTTTTTAAAAAAAAAACAACAAGTATTTGAAAAAGTGCCTCCTTAACAGTATTTTTATATTTCTAAAAACAAAATTCTTTAAAAAGGGAATGTAAGAATAGTCTTACACTTCATATAATCTTATTTGAATCTTTCAAACAGCTCATGTCTTGCAAGAACCTTACATAAGTACAGTATACCAAAAATCCAGAATTATCAAAAATCCAGCACTACTTAAAACTACACTTCATCAGGGAGTAGTGGCGGCTGGTCCCGGAGTAGCGGAGGGGGAAGCTTGCACAAGGTGGCTGCTGCTACCATCCACCACCCCGCACTGTGTGCGGCTACTGTTCTGGGACCAGCCACTGCTACCCTTCCCCCTCCTGAATTACTCCAGGACTGGCTGGTGCCCCAGTTTCAAAAAACCATGAATTTTCATATTTTCAGCAGGTGCTCAGTCCCAAGCATGCTGGATTCATGAGGTTATACTGTACTGCTGAGCAGAGCAATGATGTATTAATACAGGGGCCTCCAAATGTTGCTGAGAGCTTTAATAGCTATCTACAAGAAAACAGCTTACACGCATTTGAATAAAGCTGCAAAAAGCAGAACAGTGTGTTAAAAAAAAGAAGTGGATACAGAGTTCCAGTCACAGATAATTCCAGTCCCAAAAGGCAATAATGTATCTTAAACTGAAAAACCTCTATACTGTACAAATTAAGGTGAATCATTGCCTGCTGGGAACTGGTTTCTTCAGGCTAGATTCTTCAATTAAACAGACAATCACCTGAGAATCATATCGTAAAAGTTCATAGACAACACTTGCCCATCGCTGGAATAGTATATAACTGACCAGATGCCACAGTATAATGGAAAAACACATACTGAGAATTTTGAAATACTGAGACGGCAATACTTTTATTGCTTTGTGTGTGCTCACTGAGCAGTTCTGTAGAAGATCCACAGAAAACATAGAGCCTCTCAGCAATGTCAATATAGAAACAGCAGGGATAGTACTGCACAAAATTCCCAAATATTCTTGGATTTTTTTCTATGTCCTACAGAAGCATATTCCATCAAAAGCAATGCTTGTACTTATCCAAAACACCTTTCTACAAGTTTTTCTGTGCGAGACAAACTCATGTGCCCTTTTGGATTGGTATAGTAAATAATTACCTGCCAGAACATCAGTGTTTCGTGCAGCTATTGTTTTAACTTTTATTATTCCTGATTCAGCAGCCTGTAAGCAAAAGACAACAATTAGTTCAGAGGCTATTGTTCATCTGTCATTATATGAAAAAACAAAACAAAAAACACACACACAAACCCAAGAGAAGTAATCCAAATTTAATGAAAAATGTCTAGATGGTTACACAAACCAATGCAATTGTGATGTGCTTTCAGCAAGTAAAACAAATCTGACAGTGAAACATCTATCTGCTTTCTATAATTCTACAGCCACAGAATCTATCCCACTGCAGATTTCTGATCCTGAATCTAATATTTGCATTTAAATGAGCCTTACGGCTGTGAAGGCTTTAGCTAGCAAACAAAACTGATACTGCACAGATTTCAAACAGCACAAAACAAATCACTACAACATTCTTCTTGGGATGTTAACTACAATGGGAATGTTAGCAAGAATTTCACGAGTAAATATTTTGACAGTAAAACCCACTTAACGAATCTATTCAATATTATCAGAGAGAGAAGCATATCATGGAGTAACAATAGTAAAGCTTGAATCATCTCTCAAAACTTGCATCTAAACTTCTAAACTTATGCAACATAGATACAAAATCTCATGCCAACATCCATTAAAACACATTCCAAAACTGAGATTTCTACTAACTAGAATATCAAAACAAAAATGACAAGACATATTTGCAGTATACTATCCTGTTACTTTCCATCTTCAATTCATTCTAAACCTCTGAGATTTCTATAGTTACTTCCAGGAAACCAAAAAAGAAATGTGCCACAGTATTCAGTCCACCCTGCACCCAAAAAACATCTTCATACAAAATTCAGTTCAAAGCCCACAGGGTTTTGATTATTAAAGACTTGATAAACAGAAATTGTATCCAAACAAACACATATAAAAGGACATGTTCAATTTGATATACATTTGAAAATATGCATCTGATTTGCATTTGGGTACTATACCTTTCCATCTCATTTTCATATATTTAAAATGTTTTTCTTTAAGTAAAAGTGAACACGGCAATGTGCAGGCCGGGAGCGGTCCGAGGCCCTTTTTTTGCGCGGCGGGCTGTGGCCAGCAGCCCGGACACGCCGGTTCAGGAAGACAGGCGGCACGCTAGAATTAGGCACGGACGCTTAGTGGTTGATTTAAGATTATTTTACTTACACCGAAGATGGTCGCGGTGCAGGCAGGAAAACTTGCTTGAGTTGCGGTTACAAAACAACACACAAAACTCGAACCTGCAGAACATAAGGGTACGTCGCAATGGGGTTTCGGCGACGGGAAGAAAAAAAACTTTAGGACTCGAACCCCGGGTAGAGCTCTGGATTCACTCACACGAAGTTTGCTAGGCTCCGTGGAACTTTGCACGAAGGGAAGAGTACGTCGAGGGATCGGGCGGCAACAGGGAGAGGCTAGATGCTGATCAGACCCCTATAGCCTTCTTGAAATACACGCTGGGTCCGATAGGCTCCGCAGCGCTTAGAGATCTTCACAAGATGTGAAGTTCTCTTCCTTCTGATAGTCGTGGAGTCCTCCAACTTGGGCGGAAAACACTCAAGCCTCTTATACGGCTAGCAAGCCAATCGCTAGCCGCCACATAGGAATAATTTAGAACTGACCAATAGTGGGGCACAAATCTGAATACAAATGGCGGGAACTCCTTGCAACGTGCATTTCTCTGCTGCAATGAAGAAATGCACCCTGCAAAGAAAGCTACAAGTGGCGGGAAATAATTCAGCAGTGCTGAAGCACACAAACAAAAAATCACACCCTTGGGTTGTGACAGGCAAAACGTAACATTGCAAATGCAGAAATACAGAAGTATTTTTCCTCAATACTTCAAGAGCAATCTTATAATATTTCTATAACAATGGTGTAAAATTTTGTAGATTGTGCAATTATGTTGATAGTGTAAATTTGAAATCAAACACTGTGATCAGTTTAATATTAGTTTACCATGTGTATTTTATTTCTCAGACCAACTGAAATTATAAACATATGCCTTTAATTGTCAAAGCTTACAGAAAACTAAAGTCAAGTAAGGAAACACAGATAATTAAACAATAAAGCTTAGACTTTGTTGAATTAAATTCATTTCTTAAACTGGGAAATGAAAATGAGATTTACTGAATATAATGACTTTGTTTCAAAAAACAGTACCTGAGCTGATATACAGTAACATGCTCAAATGACCACAAACTGATATGCAAATATAGCATTTTGGTTGAAACTGGAGGATTATTTCTCAATATTTTAATTATCTCAACTTCATCTGCTGAATTATCTACATTTTTCAGAAAATCATCTGTGCTGTTACATCTTTAAATGGAAGGCTAATTAGGGGTCTCTTGTCACAACAGGTCATTTCTATTAATTAACATGAAGGATTTATGTGTGTCAGTCCGACTTCAATTACCTCCAAACTGAACCTCATCATGTCTGCTGGCAATTGATTTCTTTCCTGCCATAAGTGACAAACCAAATTAGAGTCAAAAGAACAATCAAATCTGTCTGTGCATATAAAATATTCACATATACTACCATATCCTGCCGAGAGGTGAGAAACTTTGTATGTAATGCCTCCAAACTGACAATTTGGCTTTTGTAATGTTTGTATAAAAACAAGAGATATTTCAGAACCTATTAAAACATATTATTGCTCAGAGCAAAGCACAACTATTCTGCGTATGCTTTTGTCTTTTATATGATGTACTACATTTGGTAATTATTTTGAAAAAAAGTCAACATAACCAAAATTGATCAAAATAAATACATTTAAAAAAATCAATGTCTAATTTTTATTTGATATCATTAACCCAAAAATAATACAAAGAAGTTGTACCATATTTAATTTTGAATCCAAGATGAGCCACCTTTTCCCCCATTAATCCAAGATGAGCCCCCTTTCCCCACCATGGGTACTCCTCTTGGATTTGAGTACAAGCAGGGGGAATAGGCAGCTGCTGTGCCTTTGGCTCTCACTCCAACACGAGCTTGGGGCCAGGCCCAGGGCTGGGACTGTCACAACTGCTCCTGCACAACTGGGTGGAGGTGGCAGAGAGAATGGGGGCTGGGGCTGGAGTCGCCACATGCTCCATGTCTCAGCCTAAATTGGTGTCAGAGCCAGAGCTGTAGCACAAGTGACAGGGGGAGGGAGAAAGAGTTAATGGTGGGGCAGTGGCAGTCAGGGACAAAGCAAAAGGGGGGCCAAGCAAGCATTGAGGGATGCAGCCATGGGGGACAAGAGACAGGGGGGAAACAGACAGCAGGGGACAAGGTGTGGGAGGGACAGATGTCAGGGAACAAGGGGAAGGAGTTAGGCGACTTGACGACTCCACCACCTGCTGCTTGCCCCGCTGCAATTTAAGATGCCCCTCCAAAAATTAAATTCTACACAAAAGAAAATTTTAATAAAACTTTCCATGTGTGGAGTCTAATTATTGGGAGTTGTCTTCAATTGAAAGCCATCTTAAATTTGGGTAAATATGGCAGTCGCATATTTACTACAGAAATCAATCGTGCTGAAATTTACAAAAACAACTTCTAATATTCTGACATAAGGAAGTACTTGTACTCTCCAGAAATTAGAAAATAATATAAAATATTTTTAAATAATTCTGATGTGACAGGCATATTAATATTTATTTTGCTAGCTGCAAACTTTGCTAGCTGTAATAAATAAATAAATAAATGTATTGGATACAAATTATAAAAAAAGATGCTCAAAGTATTTTTTAATAAAATGACTTACTAACTGTATACAGCATAATGGGCAAGCTTTAGTTTAAGGACCAGATGCAGAAGACTTGGACTTAGGCTCCAAAACTTTGCTTAAGTGCTGAATTGATAAAACACCCTGACTAACTGATTAGTGGCCTTAGGCATCACAGGCAACTAAGTTTCTTGAAAGCTTAAAGTTTACCTACTGTACATGCCCAGCACTGCTGCCATGTTGGGTTAGCCAAGACTATCCATATCATTTACCAGGTTTCATTCACAATCGCTTAGCCTGAGTTTCCTGAGAGACCCGATCTCAGGCGTAGGCAATTATTTCAGATGGAGGGCAGCTTAATGAGTTTTGACAAGCCAGAGGGCTGAATGACAGGCAGCCAGAGGCAGATAAATATTTATTTTCTTAATTTTTTAGGGGCCCTGCAGGCCAAATAGAATGGCCTGGCGGGCCGCCTCCGGCCCACATTTTGACCACCCCTGCCCTATCCGACAGGTGAGCTCACAGCGCACCTTAAGCACAACAGCAGCACTGAATTCAGCAGTTAGCGGCAACTGCACCACTTTCATTTAAAAACATGGCTGGAGCAAAGGGAGGTGGTCAGAGTACTCACCTTTTATGTTACGGCTGAGGTGTCAAAGATATGGTCCATAGACTGAATCCAGCCAGGGGATCTCAGACCAGCCCTGCACGCTGACTTGGGCGCATGGGTCAGCAGGTTCAAACCGACTCCAAAGACCAGCCCCACACCCATCATCTGGCCCGAGGGGTCAGATGAGTCTGACACCTCTGTCTCTAACTCAAGGGTGTCAGACTCAACCCCAAGAGTCTTAAAGTTTTTTTTTTTAAAAGAGCATGCTTGCTACAACAGTCGGTCAATTTACTCCATCATAATAATGAAACCAGTATTTGCTGAAGAAATTGCCCAAAAGGGGTTGGGATTGCAGACATGCCTTTCTCCTGCACTTCCTATTGCCAAGGCTATGGCACCTTTCTACTCAGTTTGCTGGGTACTGTCATAACCCAAAGGTATGATTTTGTGTGCGCTTCAGCACTAGAATTATTCCCGCTAAATTGCAGCTTCATTGCACGGTGGAGTTTTCTGCTGCAGAGGAGAACCCCGGTGCAAGGGAGAATTTCCCGCCAATTTGTAGCTTCCTTTGCAGGGTGCATTTCTCAAGTTGCAAGAGAAATGCACAGTGCAAAGGAGTTCCTGCCACCCGCATGCAAATTTGTTCTCCGCTATTGGCTAGTTCTAAATTATTCCCATGTGGCAGCTAACGATTGGCCTGCTAGCCGTATAAGAGGCTGGAGCGGTTTCCGCCCAAGCCGAAGAGGACTCCACATCCATCTCGTGGGGGTACACAGCAGGGTAATAGAAACCCTGTGTGAGATTCAGAGGAGTTTGGCGACCTGATCCACCGCCCACCTCTTCCCGTCTTCGAGCGATAATTTTTTTTTTTTTTTTTTTAAGAGTATCTACGAGGTTTCTTTTTTGGTGGAGCGCTTGTCCAGGGAATGGCATCCGGAGCTCTGTTTCCGTGGAGCCTAGCAAACTCCATGTGATTATTCGTGTTGTTTTGTTTGTAACTGCAACTCAAGCAAGTTTTCCAGCCTGCACCGCAACCATCTTCGGTGCAAGTAAACAATCTTTAAATCTACCATTACGAGTCTGTGCCTAATTCTAGCGTGTCGCCCGTTCTCTCCGACCCTGTGTGCCCGGGCTGCTGGCCACAGCCCGCGCAGAGCACAAAAAAGGGCCCGGCTCACACCCGGCCCGCACAGGTACTATATAAATCCATATTTGAGGTACCTGCCTCTCTCTCTATGTTCACTATATAGGAGAATTAGGTACCTAATTCAGGGATGTGAATTCTACTCGTAGCCCACTATCTAAAAGCTTGGCATTGAAACACTGACGTCATCACATTAGATCTGAGCCCAAGCAATCTGAGTTCCTCTTTCACCACTTACCAGTTAGTATAGAATACGATTTGGGTCCTTCGCCTATTTTAATAATACAGTAATTATGTGCCACATTATATTATCCACTATATGATACAAAAAAGACATTTAAAACAGTAGTTCTAAAAATTATAAATGGGAAAAGAGATGGTGTAAGTTGCTGTGAACAGAAGGGCTTGGTCGTGGCCTCTGGGGCATGGTCTCCATTAAAATATGTGGCCCACGCTTTGAAAAGATTTGATAAAGTTTAACACAGAGGATTGGTAGCACCCCTGCACAAGTGTTAAGGTCACTCTCCTCCTCCAATGAATTCAGCTAAACAGTGTAAGGTAATAGGCTTTTAGAGGTGGTTATATAAGAACTTCTTTAGCTCTGTATTAATACAGTACAAATCCATTATAAAGACCCCCTGGTAGAATGAAGAGAAAACTTCATTAAAATAGGATGTTAGCTACAATAGGGTCTGTCAATTTGTTCCATCTAATAATTAAAAATATTTGTTCCTGCTGTTGAGACTGTCAAAAGCGGGAGTTATTATAACTAGGTTGTACTCTACTTGCAATGGCTCAATAAGCTACCTTATCATATTTAAGATGAGCAAGTTTATATTCTGATATAGATAGATGCTTCTGTGAGAAGCCATACTAATACAACTTCTGTGGCGTTAGAAACTGAAAGTATCCAGCATCCCATCAATTAGCTTGATGGTAACTATAAATGTGAATATTGTGGTACAGCGCTGCCCGAATATCCATAAAAGTCATTATTAATTTTAATTTCATACTTCGGCAAGAATGATAGAAGTAGCAATATATCAGAAAATATGCAGAAGTATTTAGAAGAGGACAATATGCATTAAAATGTTCAAAGTAATTAAGATGGCACTGCTGTTATAGAAGTGATCCAAGAATGAGAATCCCCGCCTCCTCTTTTTTTCCTTTTTATTAAATTAATCAAATAATCACATGCTAGTTGCAGTAGATAGTTCTATCTCCCTACCCAATCTTCTGCTTTGCTCTCTACTTTCTGCCCTATCTGATTCTGTGATGCCTATCCCCTCCCTATTTGCTGCATGCCACACACACAGGCTTCTTCTGCCACTTGTAGTATGTGCCCCAGCTTGACCAGCCCTGGCCTAGAGCAGCTATAGTTTGGCTATGCCTATATTTCAAAAGTCCCTGCTTTCCACATCCAGAAATTGTTCAACTGTTGCAAACACCTCACCATCATCTATGAAAACCATCCTACGCAAGTCTTGCTATAACTTGAAAGAGTAGGCAAGAGTCTGAAGGAGTCCAGTCTGCCAGAAAGCAATTCAAAACTAGAATGGTCATTTGACATATAGGATGATGATTAAGACCTCCCAACTCAACTTTTCATACCACTTGTTCTCAGCTTCTCGCAAACACTTCCATTTGCTAGGACAGTGTTTTGATACTCCTGTCTGTTGTCTTGTCAGTCAAGTGTTAACCTTCACTGTCCTAAAAATCTGTGACCAGGACCTTACCAACTGAAGTCACCTTCTTGAATTTCTTACAAGATGGAGACTGTGTGCACTTCCACTGCATTTTCTATTGAGAGTATTAGGATATAATCCACGTTATGCCTGCTTACCATTTTTGCTTGGTTAATTTAAAACATCCTCAGAAGTTCTTTTGGACTATCGAGATGAACTCTCTTCTAGTCACTGTTCAACATTCGAGGTGCCCATCTTGTCAACACATTTCTTCATCCCAAAGTCTTTACTGAAGGTGATATGCACTGATGTCCACAATCTCAGCTATGAGCCTGCTTGCTAATCTTCTGCTATTCTTCAGGAGCTAGTGGACCACATCAATTAGTTCTGGTGCAATGGCATCACGGAATGTCCTGACCTCAATTCATTGTCAATGCTGATTCTCTCTCACTGCCAAGAGTATTTTTACAGCAGCAAGCGAAGAGGCATCACCTCCCAGTGTCTATATCCTCATATACTTCGTGAATAAACCTTTCTTATGGTACTTGGTTACCACTGCAATTCACTCTATTCTATTTTTCAGAATTTCAGTAACTGATTCACCTGAACATATCTTCATACAAGTTCTGCACCAATACAAATATAGCTGCTAACAAAGAAACATATCAAAATACTGTATCTGTGAAATCTGCTGGGCTCTAGTGTATTATGTCAAGTTAGATATTTTCTAAATGCTGCTTGTAAACTGGCTTGCCATTCTCTTGTTGACAAGACCTACACTAGAGCATCTGTCTAAGATGTAGATGCTTTCAGAAGAGAACTCTAACAGAGAGATTAGAAAGACCACCAT
>NW_005841928.1:599308-613125 GCF_000455745.1 Alligator sinensis
TATATTTGGATCAGTATAGAATTTCATGACATTCAGAGTAACCAGAAACATTTCAAGTGGTCTAGCAGGCCTGAGGCTCTCTCTAGTGTGTGCTAAAAGTTATATCTGCAAGTTTATACGCCTACATGAAGTCATTAACATATTCGGTTGAATGCCAGCATTGATTTTATAAATGATACACGTTGCCATCTGTAGCAGGGCGCCTTCTCCAGCGGTGGCTGCAAGCCCCTGGGGACCAAAAATAATAGTGGCCCATTGGCTGCATGCAACCTGCAAGAAGTTGCAGCCTCCAAGGCTCTTGCCTGGCCATCACTCCCCCATTGCTTCAGGTTCCCCCCCTCTTTACTCTAGCTCAGGGTGGGCAAAGTCTAGCCCACAGACTCCATTTCCCAGCAGCCCTTGCACACCTTGCTGCAGCCAATTTCTAAGACAGCCCCAGGAGCAGCAGGGCTGTGACAGCATGGGGCCAGGGTTTCCATGGACACTGGTCCGAGAAGCACTGGTAGGGTATTGCTGGGCGGAGAGCTGCTCTGGGGCCAGGGCCAGCACCAGGATCTTGCAGCAGTGACAGCATGGCCCAGAGCTGAGGCAGAGCTGCAATCTGCTACCTGCACGCCCCTGACCTGGCTTTGGCCCATACTGTCAATGCTGCAAGATGCCGCTCAGCACTGCTGAGGCCAGCGTCCAAGGAAACCCTGTCTCCATGCTGTCACTGCCCTGCTGCTCCAGGGGTCTCCACAAAAACTGGCTGCACCGAGCCAAGCAGGGGCTGCTGGAAGTGGAGTCCACCATGGGGCTCATCTGCCATTTTGCCCACCCCTGCTCTTGCTAAAGCTTTCTGCCTCTGCCCCAAGGTGTGGGACAGTAAAATGCTGCACAAGGAGCCGAAGGAGAGTTCAGGGCCACCCATATGAGGGGAAGGGAGAAATCTCATTCACATGGTGCAGTGATGGAGTGGGGGGAAACTGAGGCAGCGATGGAAAGAGGGGCACACTGCAGCAGTGGGGTGGTATCCAGTGCAGCAGAGAGAAAGGGTGCACATATGTGTGCAGTACTGTGGAGGAGATGCAGAAGTATCTGCAGGGTTTGCAGCCCAGTGGCCCATGCAGCACTCATTCCCCAGGGCATGTGACACGCACGGATTTAGAAGTTGGACAGTTATGAGCCAACTCATTTACTCACCACTCACAAACTCACTAATGGAAACTGGTTGGTAAAACCAATAGCTGGAATTTAATTGCTGGGATTGGGAATAAGGAGTTCAAGTCTTCTCCTCCTGTAATTTGTTTTTTTAAGGCATCTCAAATTCTGTAACAGGTGTGAAGGAAACAGGATGTACAACTCTGATGCACCCATTTACTTAAGCATCCACCAAACTTGTGAAACAGTATCACTATTTAATATTCTTAGTAACAGAAGTATACATTTCAATTCTCATGAGGTCTTTAGTATAGTATCTGAAAGAACAGCTATACAACTAAGTGTTTTTCAGTCATCTGTACTGTAAGATACTGAACTAATAGATTTGAAATCTAGAAATCAATATCTCTCTGCTTGGAATGCTAAGCACTTGGAGACCCCTTGCCTTTGAGGATGAAAACAGACATCCATTGATTTCTCATTTGTGTAGCCTTAAAAAGTTTAAAGGCAGGACAAATGTGGAGCAAACCGACATCCTTACCCTTTGTTGCACCACATGACCCAAAAATGAGTGGCACAACAACATGTAGCAATAGACTCTGCCACTTTATTGCAACAGACATCTATTATCTTGTGGCACTTTCCCTGCTACCCCAGACTCATGCAGTGGTTTTGGAGCAGCAAGGGAAAGTACTTCCACACACAGCCAGCCTCAAACTGAGGAGGGCCTTTAATCTGATTTCCCACTTCCAAGGCAAGTGTTCTTCCCACTACATTATATGTAAAAGGAGAATAATAGGGGTGCGCCGATAAAGATTTTCTTGGCTGATTATTAACCAGCCATATCAGCAAATACCAATCCAATAGCTGATTTACAGGAATGCAGACCAGCAGTGTGGAGGGCAGCATCCTGGTGGTAAATCAGGTGGGGGGCAGATTGAGACCCCCCCACAGTGAGGGAGGGAGTGGGGCAGAGGCAGGCACTACCCAGCTGGGCAGGGCATGGGGCCATGTTCCTCCCCTGGACTTTCGTGTGGGGCAAGGGTGAGCTGCATGCTGCGGGGTCAGAGCTATGCCAGCCTCTTCCCAGTGTGGGGACTGGGCCAGGGCTGCTCTTGGGGCATGCAGGCTCAGCTGCAGCAGAGAACAGTGCCTCAAGTAAGGGCGGCATGGGGGGGAACTTGGGGTGCTATAGCTCCCCCAAAATTCCCTGTAGCCCCCTCCCATAGCCACCCCTCTCAAAGTCACCACTGCCTGCCCCACACAGCTGAGCCTGCCGCCCATCAGACCGCCCATCAGGAAGAGGTTGGTGCAACCCCTGGCCCCGAACCTGCAGCGGGCAACCCATCCTCACCCTACACACAAATCCAGGGGGGACATGCCCCCCATGCGGCTGTGCAGCAGCAGGGAGCTGCCTCCTACACCCCCTCATGCCCCTGGATGGGTTGCAGCATGGGGCCTGGGCTTCCATGCAGACTAGCCCCAGGAGTGCTGGCAGGACATGTAGCCGAGCAGGGAGCTACTCCAGGGCTGGGATCTTGCGGCAGTGATAGCATGGTCTAGAGCCAGGGTAGAGCTGTGATCCACTGCCTGCATGCCCCTGCCCAGGGCATGCAGGCAGTGGATCATAGCTCTGCCCCGGCTCCAGACTACACTGTCACCGCTGCAAGATCCCAGTCCCGGAGCAGCTCCCTGCCCAGTTACATGCCCTGCCAGCACTCCTGGGGCTGGTCTGCATGGAAACCCTGGCCCCACGCCGTCACAGTGCCACCACTACTGGGGTCTTTATGGAGCAATGTGGCTGCTTGGGGACGAAACTCTAGCTCCCTGGGGGGCCAACCTTTAGAATCAGCACAGACCACCCCCCCCGATTCCCCCTCCCTCCCCAAGTGCAGCTCCAATCTCTGCCCTGCCCTCAAATGCCACTCTGATCCCCAACCCCTCCTTGAGTGCCATTCCAACAGTCACTGCAAATACCTCTGTAACTTGGCACCAAGAGCGCATTTGTCAAATACACTGCCTGTCCATGTGACAGGTTGGTCACTGCTATCTTAGACAGTCCTAAAATTGTGGGGAGAGGAACAAAGAAAAGAGCAAGAAGCTGAACAAGGTTTTCACTTAAAAATATTAAACATGCAACAACTCAATAAATAGAGATTCCCATACTACAAAATCGTATTAAAAATGTTATGCTAACACATTTTTTCAGTTAAAGTGGACAAGTTTTATATAAAACTAACGAAAACAGAATATGCAACAGTTAAGAAACATAGGTGCAGTTGAGCAATTAAAATGTACTGTCAGCAGCACTAGGAACTGCTTGTTTCAAAACATCCATTACTGGCCAGAGTCTATGGCAGAGCTTTCCAAACTGTGTGCCGCGACACATTAGTGTGTCGGCGGCAGTGTGTAGGTGTGTCGCGCGAAATGCAGAAAATTTTGCGGAAGGGCACCGCGGAGCTCCCTTACTCGCGTCTGCTTCCCTTGGCCCCTCCCCCGGAACTGAATTACTGTGTCGCGAAATGATGCATGTCTAAAAAGTGTGTCACCAGCATGAAAAGTTTGGAAAGCTCTGGTCTATGGGATAACTGCCAGTCATTCACAGAAGGCTCAAATCTACCTAAGTGGCATCTCCCTTACTATACGAATATAAACTTTTATATGTATAGCACATATTTTGTAACTTAAAAGAAATTTCTAAACCAGCAGTTAAAAGTATATCACTAACATAGCAGACATCCCCAGAAGAGGCACCTGGCAGGGACGCTGGGCTGGGGTTGGGCAGGTGGCAGCAGCAAGACTAAGGTGAATTTTGGGGTGGCTATAGCCCCCCCAAGTCTTCCCCTAGTGCTGCCCCTGCTTGGGGCTCTCCACTCTGCTGCCTTTCCCTCGGGAGCCCCAGCTGCGGGGCTGGCAGGGAGCACATGACTCCCGAGGGAAAGGCAGCAAAGCGAAAAGCCCTGAGCAGGGGCATCCCTGGGGAGGGATGACATGACAACAGACTTGTGGGGCTACAGCCACCCCAAAATTCCCCCTCCCAGCACCGCCACCCAGTGACAAAAGCACCCCCTCCCAACACCACCACTGCCTGCTCCACACAGCTGAGCCCACTCCAAGCCCAGCCCCTACCACTAGGAAGAGGCTATACAGCTCCTGGTCCCAAGCCCATAGCAGGCAAGCACCCACAGCTGTCCCATGACCTGCCCCAGGGTCCCATTCACTGCTCCTGTCCCACTCCCTCCCTCCTTAACCACAGGGACCTTGATCTGCCTCCCACCCCCCGCAAGCTTACTGGCACAACACTGCTCTCCAAGCTGGTAGGCTGCATTTCTGGCCATGTGCATGCATGCAGCATTTATCAGTGACGTTATCAGCTACACTGGCCAGAAAAAGCCAATAATATTAATTTTCCTTTTACCAGTGCCAATCCAATATATAACCAATATATATATATATCAGTGCATCTCTACTTAAGAAAAGTGATCTGAAAAAGAGAAGTTACTAAAAATGTATGTTTTTTTGACATGTATTAAAAAACGTGTGAGCATTCTTTGAAAACATTTCCTACACAATTTAGTGAGTGGGAAGGATTTCTTGAATTGCTGCACTTTTTCTGCCTAAAGAAATACTAGAAAATGGCAACAGGTAACTGCCTATCTGGCACACAGACTCATTCATGTAGGATCCTGAATGGGTCTTTTCTGTAACTTCTCACATTCAAATTGCACAGGAAGTATTTTTATTTATTCCTGCAAACTTCCACCTGAATGGTACGGGTCCCATTCACATTTGTTAGAATTCCAGTCAAGTTACTGCAACAAGCTTGGCATAGGGTTATCCTGGAAAACTATACAGAAGCTACAGTTAAGGTAGAATATGATCACCTGTCATCACCATGTCAGCTGCAGAAAGCTAATTTAGGTTTATATAAACATGCTTTCCATGCTTCGTGCATTGTGGCAATATTTCCAGGCGTTAGCCCTGGTCTATCAAGCATGTTATATAGCAGTACAACATAAAGGATCTGGAAATCACTGTATGTTCTATTTATAACCATGTCTGAATAATATTTGGAGTTCTCAAACCAACAAAGATCAGGAATCTTCTCAATAAAAGGTGGAGGTTAAATTTAAGCATGCCAGCTAGGACAGGGTTGACAGGTGGAAGATGACATGGTTCAGAAGCATTAGCATTTGGAGTCAGGAAGTCATGAATTCTAAAGGTGGCTCAGCATGGCCTTGGCAAAGTCCACTTTTCTAGCTGTTTCCCATCTGTATAATGGAGATTATGGCAACACAATACATTTAGAAGAGCTGTTAAAAAGGGATGTTGTAAACCTATTCTGTATGCATACTTGTTCCAGAGTAGTCTTAATTTCTTGTTGAGAACCTCACAGAGACCACTCATCAAACAGCTCACCAAACTGTGCAACTTTGTACAGCAAAACCATGTCCTTACTTCTAGAATAAAACTTAAAAATGTTTTGCATTTCCTCTCTTGGCTCCATAGCTTCTATTTAGGCCCTGATTCTTCAACCAATGCTCAAAGTACTCAATGAGACTATTCATTTTTTGTCAGGAGTGTCAAACTCTGGCATGCAGCATCCCCCCCATCCCCTGGACCAACCTGTGGGGAGGGAGGGGTGCCACATGCAGCACAGATCCCAAACTAGCTGCAAGAGGTGCTGTATATGGCATGCATCCAGAACCCTGTGCACAAGGCTGGTCCAGCACACTTTGTGCAGTGTGCGAATCACCTCAGACCCAGGGACAGCACAAATAGCCAGCTGATAGGGATCTGTGGACTGTGTCTTTGATGCCCCGATCTATGTACATTAAAAGATTTATGTACATGGGAAAAAATTACCCTAACCCGCTCTATGAGACAGGTAGCAATTCACACTGCAACATGTGTTCCAAAGCCATGTTTTAGCATATCAGACTCCTAAAAACTCAAAGAAATTGTTCAGCAAAAGCAAGGGTGGCCATTTCTGCTCCATGCAAAAAAAAAATAAAAAAAAAGAAAGGAGAGGGACAATTAAGGGATTAAACAAAACAAAAAAAAAAAAAAAACGCTTTTCAAGCTTCTCTAGAAGATATATCAGTTGAATGTGAGCAGAAATTAATTCAAAGCTATCATCATTTGAAAAAAAAAAAAAAAAAAAAAAGAGAAGCATGCAGAGGGCTAATTCATGAATGAAGATTTGTGGGCCTGTCATGCCTTTTTCCTGCTACCCTGCAGAATTTCCTTTCATAAAAATGTGCTTGTGCTCCTTCACAATGGCTTTTTCTCTTTGGCAATAACATGGATGTACTCCAAAACTTGCATAGATAAATACAACTGCTGAATCAGTTAGGAAAGTGCTACTTTCCAAAATGCCAGTTTAGCTGAGGGACAGAATTTGAACAAGAAAATTTGAACCCTAACTTATTCCCAAATGTTTGTTGTTCCAATTACTTCAGCAGCAAACATTCCAAAACGTGATGAAGATGCTAATAACATTTATTTTAACTACTACTAGAGTGAAAGTAAAAGTGTTTTCTCACTGGAAACAAACTGTCTGCCTATACTTTTGTAAAGCCCCCAGTCACAATGTCCATGATCCTGTCATGACCCAAAAGGCATGATTGTGTGTGTGCTTCGGCACCAGAATTATCCCCGTCAAGTTGCAGAGCACTGCACGGGAGAGTTTCCTGTAGCAGAGGAAACCCCGGTGCAGGGACCAGTTTCCCGCCTTTTCTGCAGCTTCCTTTGCAGAGTGCATTGCTCATGTTGCAAGAGGAATGCACGGTGCAAAAGAGTTCCCGCCACCGGTATGCAAATTTGTTCCCCATAATTGGCTAGTGCTAAATTATTCACGCGTGGCAGCTAATGATTGGCCTGTTAGCCGTATAAGAGGCTTTAGCAGGTTTCACCCCAGACGAAGAGGACTCTACAACCCGCAGCTAATGATTGGCCTGTTAGCCGTATAAGAGGCTTGAGCAGTTTCCACCCAAGCCGAAGAGGACTCTACATCCATCTCATGGGGACTCTGGGTACACGGCAGGGTAATAGAAACCCTGTGTGAGATCCAGAGGAGCGTGGTGGCCTGATCCACCACCCACCTCTTCCCGTCTTCAAACGCAACTTTTATAAGACGTATTTACGATTCCTATTTTGGTGGCTCGTTCACCCAGAGCATCCGGAGCTCTGCACCGTGGAGCCTAGCAACCTCCACGAGACCATCTGTGTTGTTTGTCTGTAACTGCAACTTAATCAAGCTTTCCAGCCTACACCACTGCCATCTCGGTGTAAGTAAATAATCTTTTAAAACTACCGATACGCGTCCGTGCCTAATTCCAGCTCGAAGGCCTTCCCTCTCTGCCCCGGCGTGCCCGGGCTGCTGGCCACAGCCCGCGTGCAGCGCGAAAAGGGCTCGGGTCGCTCCCGGCCCGCACAGATCCTAGATCAACTCTCACTTTTTTGTAAACAGTAGGAGGCTAGAGTGAATCTGGAGTGTAAACTCAATATTTAAGCCAGTCATTCTTTAAAATCTCTGCTGATTTTAAATATCTGTCTATTACTCTAGGAAGCTACAATTGATAAATCACATTTCTCACAAAACAGTACTTTCAATCAATATGTAAAAGACAATAGTTATGCTAAATTAATCCAGCAGCTATTGTTAACAGGGTAACAAGTTAACACTACTAATTCACTGTGCTTGCTAATACAAATAAGTAATTGTTGTTTAAGATTAACTCAAGAGTTGTAGCAGCAAACCTACCCAATTATTTGCTGCTTAATCATTTGGGCTGAAGGTACAAGCTTAATTAAAAGCAGAGTCTTTAATTCATTTTGCACTAGCATCCAGCATTAGGATATTCAAATCACAGGCACTAGTGAGTTAAAATACCTCATTGTGCTCTGTGTTATTAGTACCACACATACCAACCTAGATCGAGAAGTTAAGCACTGCCTGCTACTAAGACATAAAAAAGACAAAGTCCAGTAGGATAAAAACAAAAGAATCAGTATGGCAAGTGATATAAATATATTAGGAAATACTTCCATCTCTTTAATGTGTCATGAACAGCAACAGAAATGGTCAAATACCAATCATTTCCTTAAAACCTCCCTAAAGTAGTTTAATCTTGTATCAAATCACAGGTAGAAGACCATTTCTATTGCTAATAAATTAAATCTCAAATAAACTGGAGTATATTCTCCAGCAGTGTCATTATTTGGAAATCAACCAATAAAATCTGATCTAAAATTTCACAGATTCATGACCATCAAATCACCCGTTGGTCACAAGTGTATATTTCATTTTTAGTACACTTTGTGTTGAATAGTATGGGACTTATGTACCTATCATAAAACAGAAGCAGAAAAAGACTCTCCTCCCCCCAAACAAAACAAAACATCCACATACAATTAGATGTGGTGAAAATGTCAGCTCCTGTACCAAACAAATCTTTTCTCCAGTAAGTTACAACTAGCACACAACAGCTATGTCCAAAACACTGCCAGCAACGTACACTCAAAAACATAAGAGTCCCTTTTACAGCACCCATACCCAATGCCAAATGTATTTTAAGTGACATCACCTAGAATATCCTAGGCTGTTCCACCTCCATTGGTCTTCTACAATACAAATACAACGCCGGTTGGCATTTTTGGGCTCCAAGAATAGGGATAGAGGTTATCGAGTCTGAGGCAACCAGGAAGAAGCAAGTTTTAGGATTTCCCTCATTTTACAGCTAACTACTTCCCTCCTACCACAGCTATTTCTACTTCCAGATTTTCAATATCAC
Organism: Alligator sinensis; assembly: GCF_000455745.1. NCBI lineage: Eukaryota > Metazoa > Chordata > Crocodylia > Alligatoridae > Alligator > Alligator sinensis. The sequence continues at coordinate 608,245 of NW_005841928.1, forward strand.
AGACTACCAGAAAAACCCAGTGACTTTGCTGTAAGCCTCCAGTAACTAGATTCCAGACTGCATAAGTAGAAGGCCTTAAAATGCACGGGCACAAGTGACCTGACTTAGGAACCCCAAGTTGGCCATTTTGATACCTGGACACAAGAAAATTCTGTAACAGGAACTAAGAATTTGAAAACATTTGAAAATTTTGTCCCTTAAGTGCCTAAAAGATTGAAGAGTCCAAAGGCAAGTTTACATCAAACCAATCACACACCAGGGAGCGCTGTAGTGGGCACATTATGGCTGCCTCTTACATACTACCTCCCAAATAAAACAGCATAGATAGGTGCACATCAATAAGATCTCCTGAGAGGAAAAGCTTGTTGGCACAGGTCCAACACCACACTAAGCCAGTTGCATATTCCTGGTTCACAACACAGTTTATATTGAGTACATCCAGTATGACTGACAGCAGGTTTTTCTAGTGCCATCATGGGATGGTGGACAAATATGTCCCATTTTCAAATGGCTCCAATATGCCCAAATCTCAAAGTCCCATTGTCTTTCAGTGTCACTGTGGCAGGATGCAAGCTACTAACCAAACAATGTCTAAGGAAGGTTCTGCATCTGGTCTACTGACCTGCTTGTGCAGATGATTCACCTCTATTTTTTCTTTCTGTGTCTGTGAAGGAATGCAATGCCAATTTTATATGTGGACACAGAAAGAAAAACTCTGAAGAGCCTAAATTTAATCCCACAGTCTATTCCTTTAACACTGTGATTTCCACTTTTGTACTTTTAAGTCTCTATACCTTTCATACTCCTTATTCAACTAAATGAAAGAAGAACATCCTTCTATCACTGTGGTTAAATCATTCTGATTATGAACTAATGTAGTGCCATTTCTGTACGAAGAACAAAAAAGCAATGCTTTTGCTGTACGCGCAGCTGGGCAGGTCATATACAGGACCTTACCAAGAAGTTGGTAGTCAAAGAAGTGCAGGAATGGGCTCAGAAAATCTGTCACTACATCAATCCCTAGGCCTAAGCTACAAGTGACAGGAAGCACTAAAGTCTCAGCTACTGCCAAAGTTCATGAGCTTTACAGCAAGCAAGTCCTTCTATCCCCCAACCTAATGCAAAAATCTATTTACTTAAGCTAAACAAAACCGTTTGTTATTTGGCTGTAAAGAGGTGCAATTAGCACCACTGGTTTCACTGGTGTTTTAGTTGTGGTTTATAACGCTATCAATTATGGCTTTTCATGCAAACCTACTATGGAAGACAGTGGTGTGATAAAGCACCAAGGTGGTCTACAATGGATGGATACATCCTGAACTGGAAGTACTGTCACACATAGCATGCTGCAGTGTCACACAGTAGGGCTAATTACTGATTAGCTCACCTGCAGCACTACAAAAATCAGATTGTCACTTCCTGAATGACAGATTACTCAACATGTTTACTTACATAACAAGAGTAAATATTTTTGCCCTCAGTAATCAGGTGAAGAGCCAATAGAACTGAGGGTTCTATGACTTCCTTCATCAAAGAGCCAAGTTATCAGCTAAACTTAAAACAGAATTTTCATTAGTGGTATCACTGTAAGAGCCCAAAACGACAAGCTGAATTTGTAAAAAAAAAAAAAAAAAAAAAAAATGAATATCAATAAATAGCCTTTGATTTGTCAAAATCCTCAACAAACTTACAAGCTCGGTGGTTCTAGCTAGCTAGCATGACATCCAAAAGGGACATGGGGGTCATAATTGACCATAAAATGAATATGAGCCACCAGTGTGATGCAACAACATGCTGGCATGCATTAACCGATGCATCTCAAGCAAAACTAAGGAAGTTATTCTCCTGCTCTACGCAGCATTGGTGAGGCCGCAGCTAGAGTACTGTATCCAGTGATGGGCACCACACTTCAAGAAGGATGCAGAGAAGCTTGAGAGAGTCCAGAGAATAGCCACTCATATGCTTAGAGGCCTGAAGAGCAAGCCAAACAAGGGAAAGCTGACAGATATGGGACTGTTCAGCCTAGGAAAGAAAAGACTTTGTCGGGGATTTAGTGGCAGCTTCCAAATATATCAGGGGAGAGGCATCAGGGACTAGGTGAACAACTATTCAGAGCACCCCAGTAGAAAACCAGGAGCAATGGTCATAAACTCCTAGAAGGCTTCAGATTGGATGCAAGGAAAAACTTCTTCACGATTCATGTGACCAGACTCTGGAATAGACTCGCAGCTGGGGTGGTGCAGGCACCTACCCTGAAGATCTGCAAAAAGACTGGACGCACACCTTGCTGGTGTTATTTGACCCCAGCAGTTTTTGCTGCCCAGAGCAGGAGAGCTGGACCTGATGATTGTCACAACCCAAGGGTGTGATTTTTGTTTGTGCGCGCTTCGGCATTGCTGAATTATTTCCCGCCACTTGTAGCTTTCTTTGCAGGAAAGCTCTGCTTTCTTCGTTGCAGCAGAGAAACGCACGTTGCAAGGAGTTCCCGCCATTTGTATTCAGATTCGTGCCCCACTATTGGTCAGTTCTAAATTATTCCTACGTGGCAGCTAGCGATTGGCTTGCTAGCCGTATAAGAAGCTTGAGTGGTTTCCACCCAAGTTGGAGGACTCCACAACTATCAGGAGGAAGAGAACTTCACGTCTCGTAAAGATCTCTAAGCGCTGCGGAGCCTATCGGACCCAGCGTGTATTTCAAGAAGGCTATAGGGGTCTGATCAGCCTCTCGCCTCTCCCTGTCGCCGAACGATCCCTCGACGTACCCTTCCCTTCGCGCAAAGTTCCACGGAGCCTAGCAAACTTCGTGTGAGTGAATCCAGAGCTCTACCCGGGGTTCGAGTCCTGCAGTTTTTTTTCTTCCCATCGCCGAAACCCCATTGCGACTTACTCCTGAGGTTTCTGTTCATCTCCCGTTGCCGAAACCCCATTGCGACGTACCCTTACGTTCTACAGGTTCGAGTTTTTTGTTTTGTTTTGTAACCGCAACTCAAGCAAGTTTTCCTGCCTGCACCGCGACCATCTTCGGTGTAAGTAAAATAATCTTAAATCAACCACTAAGCGTCCGTGCCTAATTCTAGCGTGCCGCCTGTCTTCCCCGACGTGGCGTGTCTGAGCTGCTGGCCACAGCCCACCGCGCGAAAAAAGGGCCTCAGACCGCTCCTGGCCCGCACAATGATCTCACAAGGTCCCTTCCAACCCTAAATGTCTGTGAGTTTGTGTAAACTGAGCCAAACTGTCACATGAAAACTTTCCGCATGCAGAAGACAAAAGAAGATTATGAGGACATAGAAGAGAATACAAATATCTACTTTTAGCAGAGGATAGCAAAAAGCCAGAGTAGTGAACATTTCAGATCTCTTCAGGAACTCTAAAGATTATTAGAAAATCTGTGTTCAGTGCTATGTACTATAATAAGACTCAAAGCTATTAATTTTGAACTAAGTGATTTTATAGTCTGTCACAACGTGTCCTAGTGTCAGTTTGCATTGGTTCCATCTGGATGAAAGCATAACATTCTCTGCACACAACTGGTGGAAATGTGAACAGTTTAATTATACCATAAGCACACTGTAAAACTCAAGCAAGCAGCAAACATCCTTAAACAGACTGCCATGTTTAAATGAAGTTCATAAAGGTTAACATTTTGCTCTTACTCTAGATCCAGATTAGCAAGTGGAAAAGGCAGTTCCCCAAATCCCATTATCTAAATGTATACTACTCAAATATCATTCTGTAGTAGCTTCTGCATGACAGATGGATATGCAAACAACCTGATGTAAAGCAAAAAGACCCTGAACTCAGGAAATACCTGTTTCCCCACAAGATCATGTCCCGTGTTTCAAGTCATGCTGATTTCAGATGGAGATGAGACATCCCCCCAATTTGGGTAACTTCAACCAGAGATCCCTGTATTCAGTGCAGAAAACAAAATCCTCCTTTCTTCACACATACATTTCCACCTGTTTATCACTGCAGTGGGCCCATATCCACCACATACAGCTTACCCAGACCAACAGACTCTCAATAACATAATTCAAAATGTTTTATAAAGGTTGCCTAGGTGTAAAGAAGAAAAGACTCAAGCTTACAAACTGGCATCTGTAGATTTCAAAGCACTTTACAAAATAGGTAACCATTAGCCACATGAGAAACTGGGTGCAGAGGATCTCAGCAACTCTGTCACACAGTAAGACACAGGCATACCCCAAAAAAGAATGCAGGCATCTTGAACCTGTGCACTGTACACTGCCCAACCAATCCGAATGATTTGATTATAGGTAACAAAATATAATTTTTTGTGCAGTGTAGATCCACGCGTGTGTACTCAACATGTTTACTTTTGGTTTGTCAAAAGTACACATTTTATTATGCTGTATTCTGCAAGCAAATTCCCTTTTACAGAAAGGTGGGGTAATTTGTTCTGCTTCCTTCACTAATTTTTATAGACACGTTGTTTGAGATGCGACGCAGCTACACCATTAGACAGGTCATCATGTTACCCGTGCAAAATGATGCGGGACTTCACAGGTCAATGTCAAATCTACTCAATTAATTAAAAAAAAAAAAAAAAAGGCAAGTAAGCACAGTTTCAACTGCTACAGGCACTTCCAGTGTCTACCCCATGACAATTGCTTTCAGGCTTTGAGGTGTTTTCCTCTTCAGGGCGGTTATGTTAACAAAACAAACAAGCTGACACCAGAGTGGAAAGAGACCGGGGAAGAAATATAAGAAGTGAAGAAGAGTGTATACAGAACACTGAAGGCACAGACGGAATCAATAGGAGCCAATCTATTGCCATGACAGTCATCTTTCTCAGGCGTTACTTTTAAGAACAAAAAGATCCCACAAGACGAGAGGACTGGGGCAGCAGCACCCCAAGCCC
>NW_005841928.1:613227-613437 GCF_000455745.1 Alligator sinensis
GTAAGCGGGGCCGCCGCGGACCTGTCCCCCCGGCCGCAGCAGCCGCTTCGCCTCCGCGTCTCCCAACTCAGCCAAGTTCCTCGCGCAACTCTCCCCAATCCCCGCGGGCCCGGCCTCACCTCCTTGACGGGCGGGAATTTCTTGCGGCACTCGAGGCTGAGGCCGCGCAGGTCGCCCTGCGTGTTTTCCAGCAGCTTCTTCACCGCCTCG
>NW_005841928.1:613543-631826 GCF_000455745.1 Alligator sinensis
GTCTCATGGCAGTCGGAGGGAGAATGTCAGGCGCCGCGTGCAAGAGCCGGGGGGGAGGGGGCAGCAGCCGCCGCAGCACCACTGGAGAGGGGCAGGGAGGGGCGTAGATACGTAGCCATGACGTGCACGCTTTCCCTTCGTGTCTTAAAGGCACTGCTGGTGCGGGGCAGGCGGGCACCAGGCTAACAGCGGACTGCCTGCAATCCGGTTTCGTTGGCCTGCAGCGGCGTGTACACGCGCACCAAGCCGACTTAAAATAAGCCACATTAGAGCGTACACACGTGCAGCTTCCTGACAGAGTTGCAGACGTCTTGGGAGCTAAGTTGACTTAGTAAACCTGAGATAATACATCTGGGAGGTGTATTGTCTTGCGCGGCCTTTAAGTCAACTGTGCTCCATCTATGGTGTGTGCTGTGATATTAGTTGACTTAAGAAAGTGAAGTTGGCATAACTGTTAGAAAGTGAATATGTATGCACAGACCAGCGTCTCTTCCCTTGCCCTCAGAGATGGACAAGCCCATAGCCCCACCTTAAAGCACCTAGGAAAGCCCCAGGGTTTCCCCCCTGCCTCAAACCCCTACAGGAGGGTGCAGAGACACAACAGCCCCTGGAGCAAGGGGAAGTTGAGACTGGAGGTCATGAGGACTGTGACAGTGATAAGGTCAGGCTCCTTGGGGAAGCTGTGAGATCTCCAACCCTGGAAGCTTTCAAAACCAGGTGGCACAGACACTTAGGTTGACAGAGATGTTAGTCAGGGATAAGCCTGCCTTGAGCAGCAGGCTGGACTAGATGACTTGGGCCCTTCAGCCCTACTTTCCTCTGATCCTGGGCCTTAGAATAGTTGCAGCTGATCGGACTTCATTGCTACCTGCGCAAAAACATATGAAATCGTTCACAGCAAGATAGAAAGCTGGGAGGAGTGCGCAGAATCCTGTGAGATCTGGAGGGAGCATCTGGCACTAGGTGCAGCGCAGTGAAGTGGCTTTGATCCAGAGGAGGAAAGCAAAGTGAGAAAGAAGAAAACAACATGCTCTAAATTTGGACTCCAACTCGCAAAACACATGGATCTGTGAAACTTGTCACAAGTTGTGTTGCTCTCGTGCTGGGCTCACCAGCCACAAATGGATTAATCAGGCATCTGACTAGACCTTTATGTATACATCATGATCCAGGCCTGATGTACATTTTACCGAAACAACTGCTATACTCCCAACTCAGCCAAGGACAAAGGACATGCAGGGGCCACAGGCAACACTTCAAGGACACCCTCAAGGCAAACATTAAGAAGTGTGTGTTGTACGGACGTCACAAATTGGAAAAAAACTAGCCCATGACAGGGCTACAGGGTAATGCCTTGTGAGAGAAGGTACATCTTACTTTGAGAAAAGCTGTCTCACCCTAGAGGCAGAAAAACAACAGAAATGAATGAAAAGGAAACAAGACCAAGAAATCCAATTCAACCCTCCCTTTAACCACTACCTGTGGTATCTGCCAGAGAGCCTGCAGCTCTAGGATGGCCTTGGCCATCAACAGACTCATTCACAACCCTTTACTTGACCCATGGGAGGGATCATTACTGCCGATATCACCATGATCCAGAGGATCAGCGGTTGTCTATTTTCTATTTACACCCCATGTGTGTAAACAACGTGCCGCCTCTGGATGCAAGTCGTATCACAGCCTCATTGGGGCTACCTTAAACTGGCTGCCTGTTTTATAGCTATGAATAAGAAAGTTTGTGCATTAGTCCCATGGCACCCAACCTTCAGTCTATGGGATGAATCTGACCCATGAGGGGGTATCAGCTTGTGGGGCTCTCTAGAGGTCTGGAAATTTGGCAGCTGGAGAGTAGTTGCAGCATTAATTGTCCCAGTTTCCAATGCCACCACCACTCCCCTGCCACCAAATTTCCTGACCTATGGGGAACCCTGAGGACTGAATGACAGTGCCACATGCTGACATACAAAACAAGGCCATAGCACATGGGGCTGGGTTGGACCAGATTTGGTACACAGAGCTGGAGTTGTACTTCTAGCTGGATCTGGTGCACAAGACTGGGCCAGCATGCAGGGCTGCAACCAGAGACCAACCCCACACTGGATCCAGGCTGTAGAATCTGGCTCATGAACCAACCCTGTGCCTCTCATCCACACCACAGGACTGGAAAGTTGAGGACCACTGCATTAGGCTTACAGTGCACCTCTCCCTCTACTTGAGGTCACACGCAAATAGCTAACTGGACAACAATAAAAAGTAGAAGTGTTTTTTATACTAATTCAAGAAGATCCAAGATGAGGAACTTGAATGTTTCACAGTAAATAATGGTATTGACATCATAGGTATCTCAGAAATATGGTGGAAAGAGGAAAATCAATAGAATACTGTAAAACCCAGATAGAAATTATACAGGAGACACAGAATTGGTCTTACTAGTTGGGGAATGGCACTCTACATCAAAGACTGCAATCAAATCAAATAGGGTAGATTTTTTCAAGTACAAAGAGAGGTAACCATAGAATTTCTGTGGATAGAAATTGTGTGTTTCAGTAGAAAAAAAAGTACATCTAGAGATACACTATTGACCCCAGACCAGGACAGCAGCAGCAGACTACAAATGCTATGGGAGTTGGGAGAGGCTAGGAAAGCAGAAAACGCAGTAATAATGAGTGATTTCAACTATCCACAAGTAGACTGGCTCAATCTAACACTGGAGACCAAATTTCTTGACAGTATAAAACACTGTTTTCTGGACCAGTTAGCCCTGAAACCTATAAGAGGAGAAAGGCCATTCTTGACATAGTCCTAAGTAATGCATAGGTTCTGGTGCAAAGGGTGTTTGCAATAATGACCACAGCACAACTGTGTTTGACAACCATGTAGGAGGGGAGATAAGGAAAATATCTACCCAGTAGCCTTTAACGTCAAAAAATGAAGATGCTACCAAAATGAGGAAGTTTGTTAGAGAGAAGTTAAAGGGGGTTCCCTTAAGGAGATAAAGAACTTACAAACTTCTTTAAGAATACCATATTGGAGGCGCAGAGCAAATGCATACTGCAAATCAAAAAAAATGGTAAGTAGACCAAAAGAAAGCCAGCATGGTATAAAGGCAGAGTTGCAGAAGCAATAAACAGAAAAAAAAGGCTTAATTCAAAGGGGGAGAAGTCAAATCCTAATGAGGAAAATAAAAAAGAGCATGAACTCGTGCAAATCAAATATAAAATGGTAATAAGACAAGCTAAAAAAAGAATTTGAAGAGAAACTTGCTAGAGAGACAGATGGTAACAATACATTTTTTAAAGTGCATTAGAAGCTGAAGGCCTGGCAGGGAGTCGGTTGACCCTTCAGATGATCAGGATGTAAAAAGGGTGCTAAAGGATGACAGGGCCATTGCCAAGAAACTAAATGCTTTCTTTGTATCTGCCTTTACTGTGGAAGGTGTTAGGAAGATTCCCTCACCAGATTCATAGCTCCCTAGGGACAAGTCAATGGAGCTGAACCAAACTGAGGTTTCAATAGATGGGGTCATAGAGGAACTTGATAAACTAAACAGTAGCAAATTGCTAGACCTGATGGCAATCACCCTGGGGTCTTGAAGTAGAGATGTGGGGTTGAAAATTTTCCAGTGCATTGTTTTTCCTTGGGGAATTTTCCATTTCTAAAAATTAATTGTTTCATAAAATTCATGAGTAACAATGGATGGATGCCAATACAGTATTAGGCAAGCTTGGAAGTTTCAAAATTGTAATTAATGTTTTTCAGGTGATTATCTCTAGGAAGTGTTTGAGAGAGTACAAATACGTTTTACTGATTTGTAAACAGAAGAGTAAATACACTCACATAATAATCTAAACCAAAATCAAGTTATGAATTCACCTAATTGGCTGTACCAGTCAAATCAAAACCAAAGCTAAAACTGTGATTTATTTTTGTTTCACTTTCACTTCAGCAAACAGAGAAGTGCCTCATTTCTTTTCTTGAGTTGGGGAAGTTGGGAGTGTTTGCATAAGATCTGTTAGTTTTTTAGTGCTTTTGGTTTCAAGTAGTCATAATAATGCCTAATCAGAGAAAAAAAATGAGTGTGGGGCATCATTATAGTGAAGTTCAAGTCACTGAAGGAAGGAAGGAAGTTGGTAGATGTAAATATTGCAGGCAGGAGTATACTAACAACACAACAAGAATGAAGAAACATTTAACAACATGTAGAAACTATCCTGAAAGAGTACAAGACATATTCAGAAAGCTAATACAACAAAGTGGTGGAACAACATCATTTGAGAAAAGTCTACTTCAGGAATGCTATGTAGTAGGTAAACAAATTAATATATTAAACAACACACACTATAGCTAGCATTTGTATTGTTTTAAAACATTACAATTTTAAGTTATTAATGCAACTCTGGACCATTATTTAATTAAAATATTTGTATCCTGCTTTTCTGCTAGCACTAAGCACCCAAAGTGGCTTAGGCTTAACAATATATTTGCTTTAAATTACATAATAGATAAATGGTTAACTATTTCAGCCCAGCAGAGTGAGCTTAGTCCTCTGGCCGATGGCAGAGACCAGACTATACTTCCCTTTGGCCCTGCAGTCCCAGGGCAATTGAGCAGCAGGGTGTTCTTTCTGGCAGGGAGGGGGAATGCAAGCTACCTGCCACTTCTCCTTCTGATGGATGAGGCTAGACCAGAATAGGCTAAAATCAAAAATATCTTTTCCCCCTTTTGTTACAGGAACTTGGTAGCTCAAGTGAAATTGCAGATTTGTGAAAAATGGAAAATGAAAATGTTGAGCTGCCAGGTCTGGGGGAAGCAGCAGCAGGATCCTCACTTTCAAGATCACTGTCACCAGACATGCAATCCACCATGAGTAGCTGTTCAAGACAGTCAAGCTTTTTATCAAGCTTTGTGGATAAAATATCAAAATAAGATCAAGAAAAACCACTTGAGTCATTAGCTTAAATTATATTTCCAAGTGGTACACCTCTTTCCATAACTGAAAATCAATACTAGAAGGAACATTACAAAATAATTCACCCATCATATAAAAGTTACCATCATATTATTGCTTAGCACATTCTCTCTTAGATAGAGAGTATGACAAGAGTTCAAACAATGGCTATTCAAAGGATTGGTCAAGCAGGATCACTGACTGATGTCAAATGGATGGACTGATATACAAGGAAATACTTTACTGAACACTACGTTAGCAATACCTGAACCAATAGCTACCAAATCTAGTCATACAGGCGAATACATAGCCAAATTACTGAGTGAAGAAATTGAAAGCGCAGGTCCCTCCAGAGTACAAGTCCTTGTAACTAATAATGCAAGTAACATTAATATTTGCCATGCAACGTTCAAGGCAAAGTATCCACATTTAATAGTATTTGGCTGTCTTGCTCATGGGTTGCATCTTTTGGCAAAGGACATAGTACATGTGAATACAATGAAGACAATATTGGCAAACTGCAAAGCAATTGTGAAGGTATTCAACAATCATCATGTTGCTAATCAGATTTTGAAGAAATTACAGAAAGAGAAGCAGGGGAAGGAAAGTGCACTTTTATTGCCAGGAGAAACTATATGGGGCTCGGCTACAAAGTGTTTATGTAGTTTGCTGCGCACAAAGAACTGTTTGCAGTGTGCTTCAATAGATGATACAGTATCCCAGATTATTCCTGTGAACATTTGGAAGCAGATTCTTGACAAAGATATATTCTGGTTTCAAGTTCAAGGAGCATTCACTTTGCTACTACCAGTTTCAGTGGCCATCAAGAAACTTGAAGGAGATGCACACCAAGCCTTTCAAACATTCCAGAGATATTTAGACAACTGAATGAAAATCTAAATGAGCTTTTGCCTCCTTCACCTCTATCCAAAAAAGTAGTAGTACATTAAAAGCTCGGCTATCCGGTGTCCCTCAGGAATGGGGGATGACGGATAAGAAAATATGCTGGTTAATTGAGCAGCCCTGGCCGCCATTACTCCCACTGCATCCGGGGCGTCCCTCCACCCCTGTGGGCCCCATAGGACAGGGAGGCGGGCCCCGCACAGCCCTATGCAGCTTGTTATGTCCCCAGGCTGCGTGGGCTCAGCAGCGCAGGCTGCTTTGCCCTGGGCTGTGGGGGCTCGGAGAAACCGGAAGTGGGCACTTCTGGTTTCACTTTATCTTACAAGCCAGCATGCCAGTTAGTGTAGCATGCCGGCTTGTAGGATGCCAGATAGCGCAGCTTTTACTGTAGTAGTAAAACAAACGTTTACTAAGAGAACTGAGTTTTGTGCTCATCCAGTTCATCTGGCAGCAAACCTTTTGGATCCTCAACACAGAGGACAACATTTATCAGAAGATAAATTATCTACTGTTCTTGATGAAATTATGGAAGTAGCTAAGAATGTCCCCAACATTGAGGAAATAACCGTGATGACAGACATTGCCAAATACTGTGCAAAATAAACAAATTGGAGCAAAGACATAATTTGGCGGGCAGCAGAGAATGTGTCTCTTCTCACATGGTGGAAGGGGTACTGTAACACCCAACTGTTGTCCAGAATTGCTCTAAGGATCCCAAGCATTCCACCAACGGCAGCTTCTTGTGAACAGAACTGGAAGACTTTCAGCTCAATCAAGACAAAACAAAGGAATAGACCAACAAACGAAAGCATTGCTAAGTTTGTTTCTATTTCTCAAAATCTCTTGTTTCTGGAGAATCAGTCAGAAGCACAATTAGTGAAGAAGATGCAGTTTGATGATAAGCTGCCCTTGCTCATTGACTCATTGGTAAAACCATTCCTTAGTGAAAAAGAATGTGGTTCAAGTAGTTCCGAATCAGATTTGCGTCAATCTGATTCTGAAATGGAACTAGTAAGTAGTCCAAGTGATTCTACAGATAGTGACAGTGAAACTGGAGGTGCCGCAATGACCTCAGTGGAGGAGAATTAACTCTGCTGAAGCAAATGAGTGGACAACCATGGCATATCATGCACAGCTCTTTGGGTGTGCTAAAATTAATGTGTCAACAGTTTTCAGTGCCTTTGTTTTTTTTCTTAAATTGAAATGAACAATGTAAGGGAAGTACAAGTGTATTGTCTTTACATTTTTATAAGTATTCCAATAAAAATAATTTCTTTCCACATAAAGTTTTGAATTTGTTTGAATATAACATTTAAACCACATTAAGTGTGCTGAATTTAATATTTTCGTAATCAAATGTTTCAGTTCAAATACTTGTGGCTACTGGGACATAAAATTAACATGGGGGTACATTTTTTAGTTTTGTTTACTAAATATAAGAAAAATAAACATGCTAAATCAGATCACGCTCTATTTGGGGCATTGAAAAAATTTCCAATTCAAAATTTTCTGGAAAACCCACATCTCTGAAGGAGCTCAGATTGGAAATTGGTGAAGTCCTAACTGTAGTATGCAACATGTCACTAAAAACTAAGGAAGTTGTGTAGTAATGATATTACAGGGAAAGTCCACTCATGGATTAGAAATTGGTTGAATGATAGAAAAAAAAAATGAGTATAACTGGTCAGTTTTCAGGAGGGAAAGCAGTAAACAGCAGCTTCCCTGCCCCTCCCTCCCCAGAGATCTGTTGGGACCAGTGCTGTTTAATATATTCATAAATGATCTAAAAAGGGGGCTTAGTAAGGTGGCCAAAGTTGCACTATTGAGCAAATGGCAAGTGAAATTCAACTTGGACAAGTGTAAAGTGATTCACATGGGCAAAAATACCCCAAATTATGCCTACACTATGATGGGCTCTACATTAGCTCTTATCACACAGAAGAGAGATCTGGGAGGCACTGTGGACAGTTAACAGAAAACATCAGCACAAAGCTCAGCAGCCATCAAGAAGGCAAACAAGCAGCCATCAAGAAGGGATAATTAAGAAGGAATTTGTAAACAAAACAGAAAGTATCATTATGCCCCTTTATAAATTCATGGTGCACTTAGACCTTGAACACGGTGCCCAGTTGCAGTCCCTACAGCTCAAAAAGAATGTAGATGAACTAGAGAAGGGCAAGTAGAGGTGCACCGATACATCAGTCCATATTGTATTGGCACCGATAAAAGGCAAATTAACATTAAATCGTCAATCAGCTTTTTTTGGCTGATGTGGCTGATAAATACTGCACACACCCAGGAGTGCAGCCCAGCAGTGTAGCGAACAGCATCCGGCTGGTAAGTCTGTGGGGGGAAGGGGCATGGTGGGGAGCAGATCGAGGCAGCCACAGTTAGGGAGGGAGTGGGGCACATGTAGGGACATTGCCCAGCCAGGGTGGGGCAGGGCATGGATGGAGCCATGAGTGGCTTGTGTGGGGGGCGGGGAGGCTCCCACTGCTGCATGCACCCCAGGGGAGGCATGGGGGGCATATACCCCCTGGAAAGGTTGGGCTGCCACTGTGTGCTCAGGGCCAGGGGTGGCCCCAGGCTCTTCCTAGTGGGAGGCCCTGGAGCAGGGATGTGCTTGGGGCAGACGGCAGCAATGCTGGGAGAGGGACTATGTGGGGGGGCTACAGCAAACTTTGGGGTGGCTGTAGCCCCCCCAACCCATAGCCCTCCCTCCCTGCGCCACTGCCTGCCCTGAGCGCAGCCCCAACCCAGACCTCCTGCCAGGAAGAGCCTGGTGTCACTCAGCCCTGAGCAGGCAGCGCCAGCCTGCCACCATCCCGTGCACAGATCTGGAGGGCATATGCCCCCATGTCTCCCTTAAGGATGTGTGCAGCAGCAGCAGCCACCTCCCCCCTGCACCCCCAGATGAGCTGCTCGCATCTCCATCCCCTGCCCCACTCCTTCCCTCACCATGGGGGCCTCAATCTGCCCCACCCCACACACCTTCTCCCCCACAGAGTTAACAGCTGGACACTGCTCTCCAGGCTGCATATTGGCAATTGGATTGGTATCGGCTGACATGGCTTGTTAATAAATCAAACATTGGTATCAGCACAAAAAATCTTTATCAGTACACCCCTAGTAACAAGGGTGATTAGTGGTATGGAGGGGCTTCCATATAAGGAGATACTAAAGAGGGTAGGCCAATTCAGTTTAGAGAAGAGATGCTTGAGGGTTTACAAGACACTAAATGGTGAAGAGAAAGTAAATAGGTATTTATTTTTTACTCTCTAGTATTATACAAGTACTAGGGGTCATAAAAATAAAAAACCAAGGAGGTAGTTTAAAACTGACAAAAGGAAGTCCTTTTTCATACAGGGTTCCATTAAAAACTGTAGAGCTCATTCCCACCTGATGTTGGAAGCTGACAGTTTAACTAGATTCTAAAAAAAGCATTAGAGAAATTCTTGGAGGGAAGGTGCATTAGTAGTTATTGAACATGGGAGCTAGGGGTCCAGCCTCTGAATCAGAACTTCCTACACCTTAAATGCTAGATATTGCAAGTGAGAGAGGAACCGTGGAAAAAACCCTGGCTGTACCCAGTTCACTCTCCGTTTCAGCATCCACTTTCTGCCACTGTGTGACATGGGATACTGGACAAGACCTATGGTCTGACCAAGTAAATAGCAATTCTCATGTTCCTGTGTACCCTGTCTCCTGCATGTTTTCCCACTGTAAAGTTCCCAGCTTCTTACTGAGCCAAGTCTCCAACACACTAATCCCAAAGGGAAGGGCCTATGAGAATGTCAGTACCAACTCTGCTTTGAATGTACTTCTTTGTGAAAATGGGGCATATCTACACATGCTTAAGGCAACACATCTACATGTGTGCCCGGGACCGCAGTACATTGAGCAGAGTCAGAGCAACCCTGGGTGGCAGGGGGCCAGCCTAGGGCTGCTCTGACCTAGCTAGCCATGTAGCAGAGGGGCTGGCTGGGGCACAAGGGTGCTCCAGTGTGGGGCTAACCAGCAAGCAGCCCCCCAACCGAAGCATCCTGGTGCCCCAGCCAGCCTTATTAGTGTCTACACATGTGGTACTGCTGAATAGAAAACAAGTACTATCCTGCTGCATAGTTAATTAGTATTAGGAAATACAAGTACTACTCTGCTGCAGAGTTAGCTTTCTCCAGCCTAATAGGACCACACATGTCTAGGTGAGATATTTACTGTTGAGCGAATTAGTTTACAATGCAGTAAACATCTTGTGTAGATGCACCCACAAGGTATTTGTGAAACTTCCTAGTCAGTTCAGTAGAGTTAGAGTGATATAGCCCCAACAGTCTAGCCCCGAAATATATACAAAAGAAAAGGAGATTTTGGTGATAGCTTTTATTGAACCAGTTAATCTAGCATCTTTCCTAAACATTCAGTAGGTACAATAAAAGACACCACTATAAAATCTTTTCCTCCAGGCAGTTTATTTTGGAAGTAACTGCTGCTGCTCCTTCAACAAAACACAGACACCACAACACCAGAGTTCATTTTCCCTACTGCATTACGCTTTGGTTTTAGATGGAAGGTTCTTTTTCCTATGCAAACTGAAACATTTTCCTTCCCTTGCAACTGAAAGGTCACATCCTTTACAAAATTTCATAAATTTTAGTAGTCTTCATTAGGTAACTATTTTACATGTGAAATCTGTCAAGATACATATGTAACCCTTCTGCCGGGCACCGGTCGGCAGCACAAAGGCCGGATTCACATTTTTGGGTGTCTCATAAATTTATTCCCGTGGCTTGAGCCCCCACCCAGAAATCTGGGAACACTAAATTACTAGGATGTCCTACATAAACAACCCCCCGCCTCCTCACAAGCAGAGTAACAAAAAAAAAAAAGCCAACAGATTTAATACAAAAATCAGGAAAAAGCACCAAATGCAATGTGAAACACTACTAACTCCACAACATAGTCTATAGGTTGTGCTGTGCCAGGGGGAAGCTGCTTGAGAGCACTGGTCCTTCAGTGGTGCAAGGGGCCCCTCGGTGCTCTCAAAGGCATAGTGACGAAAACTAGATGAAAACTCAAAAAAATCCTAGGTTGATTAATGCTTACAGCCAACCCAAAACTGGCAGGATTAGAAATACCTAGGTTCCAACCCTGTTTAAGCTGCCAGAAATAAATTCTGTCCAGAAGCCCCAAGGAACCAATACTCTCCCCAGTATTAATTCCTTAAAACCTCAAAAAAGAAAAAAAAAAGGGAAGAAAAGGAGGAGAGAGGAGTTTCTAAACACTGGGACAATTCCCCGCCCCCCCCTCCTCTACCTGAGCTTCCCTTTTTGCTATCTGCTGCTAGCTGCTTCTCCTCCCCCAAAACCAGTCTAGCCCCCCTTGTATGCCTTTGCATGACATCACCTTGGCCTTGTCCAGTCAGGGAGCACCACATGCCAGTTCTTCTCCCAATCAATCGGTCTGAGGAATCCTCTGCTTCCCCTGGCCAATGAGGCCAGAGGGTTTTACATATTTTTCCCAAGATACAGACCCCAGTTTGCTATGTGCTGAAAACATGGCCAAAACACAGGGGCCAGCTTGCCCACATAAAAAAACCCCAAAAAACCCAGTATGCAGAGTGTGTGTGTGTGTGTGTTGGGGGGAGGGATACTACTAACAAATTAGAAAAAAGTTGTCTTATGTAGTAAGACAATGGCAATTTAATGACAAGGACCCTACCCTTTAAAGTAAATATTTGCACAAAACCCAGGAACTTCTGAGGTTGTTTCTGAATTTAAAATAGTGTCTACAGCACAGTAGCTTCTACTTTGTCAGATACGATTTCTGTGAGTCTGTTCACCCAGTTCAGAGACTTTTATGGAGACAAGTGCAAAGTTGTATACTTGGGATGGAGCAGTCACATGTGCAAAGAGACTGGGGAATGATTGGCTCCGCTCTATGGTTCACTGTAATTCCCAGGACTAAACTGAATATGAGCCAACAGCATGATATTGTTAGAAGAAAATGCCAATAGTATATTAGGCTGTTAATACAAGTGCTCCTTGCAATTCAAGGCAAGTGATTCTTCTTCTCTGTTTGACACTGCTGAGGCCTCAGATCAAGCATGGGCAATTATTTGGGCCCACGGGCAACATAGGGAGTTTTGATGAGCTGTTGCATGCTAGATCAGAACCACCCCCTTCTCTCCCCCATCTCCCCCATGCAACACTTCACCAAAACTCCCTAAGACCAGCAGCTGGGATGGGGCTGCAGATGGTCAGGGAGTAGCATCCAGGAGTGGGATGGGTGGGCAGGACTGGAATCAGGGCAATGACAACACAGGACTGGGGCCCGGGACACACCCATGATCTGCTACCTGCATGCCCCTGTGAATGAATTGTAGCTCTGCCCTGGCCCCTGGCCCCACTCAGTCACTGCCCAACAATCCTGGTGTCCATGGAGGTCGGCTGAGACCTGCATGAGCAGGGCACGCAGCCAAGAGGACAGGATGGGGCCACAGGCAGACAGGCAGCTGTGTCCGGGCCAGGTCCAAAATCTTGGGATGGTGACAGTCATCACCATTACTTTGAATGGTGGAGCTGGGACATAGGGCAGGGCTGTAATCTGCTCCCTGTACACCCCTGCCCATGGAACCTGTGCCCATCGCTGTCACTGCCCTATGACCCTGCCCTATGGTCCCGGCCTCACCTGCCTAACCCACTCCCAAAAATTGCTCCCCAACCACCCACCTGCGTAGCTCCATCTCTTCTTCCCAGCTATGCACGCTGCAGACGGAAGCAGCCACCACCAGGAAGTGAATCTGACTGCCACACCACCCTAGTCCAACTGCACATACCCAGGGGCAATGGGACTGGGCGCCATCTCTGTGCCTGGGCTAGGCAGGACTGAGGGACTTGCCACAGGCCAGACAAAATTCCTCAACAGGTCAGATTTGACCCTTTGGGCCATTTTTTGCCCACCCCTGCCTCAGGTGTACTGTGTCCAGTTTTGGGCACCACACTTCAAGAAATAGGAGATAAATTAGTAAGAATCCAGTGGTAAATGATAAATATGATCAGAAGCCCAGGAGAAAGGCTGAAATAATTAAGACTATCTAGTCTGGAGAAGACTGAGGGGAGATTTGATAATAGTCTTCAAATACCTGAAAGGTTGGATATATGAAGGATGGAGCTAGACTGTTCTCTTTGGCTACAAGGGACAGGACAAGGAGCAATAGTCTTAAATTGCAACAAGAGAAATTTAGGAGGAATATTAGGAAGAACTTTTTCACTATGAGTGTCGTTAAGCACTGGAAAAGACTACCTAGTGAGGTTGTAGAACTGGATATTTTTTAAGAGCAGGTTCAACAAATGCTTGACTGGGATGGTTTAGTCAGGGTCTGCCTTGATCAGAGAGTTGGACTAGATGACCTCCTGGGGTCATGAAGTCTATGATTCTATCAGGAATTTCATTCCACCCATTGACTCTCTAATATTATGGCTCTAAGTTTTTTTCTTCTGTTCCCTCTAAATAGTATCATATTGGTACCAAAAAGGATCTTGTGCAACCCCATGGTTTTCAGATTATGCCTTTAATTACACCTACGAGACCTCATTGCTTTAAAATGGGGCTGGCAGAGGTGTAACGCACTGAAATTTAATAAATAACTGGTTGCACAAGAAGGAATATAATTCAGCACATTCTTTCACAGCTTAGCTGGTTCTGCAGTATGAACAGCAGTTTAAAAAAAAAAGAAAACAATTTTTTTACAAGGGTTTGTAGGTATAATTCTAAACATACAGCAAAAATGGAACTGTTGAATAAGAGCTTGTCTGCACATGCATTAGGCTTAGATCTGGATTAACTTCTATCGGGAAGAGATGCTTTTATTTGGAGTAATAGAGTCCATACTTGGATTTTTTCCAAAATACTTTTTCTCCTTTACATTCATACCTAATTTATTCCATAATAACCTTTGTGTGTAGACAGTCCTTAAAAAAATGCTATTATTTGTAGAAAATATTAGCTGCAGGAATTCTAAGACTGGACTTACTTTGCCTGAAGTGCTCTATAGGTAAAAAAAACCTCCAAAGCACGGAAGTACTGCATAATAAAAACAGTCCAAAGCAATAAACAAATGCATGATAGAGGAGATTAAAATCTAAATAGAAAAAAACCCAAGGATTACTATTTTAATTTTACAGGATGAGCATCTGTAATTTTACAGATGATCTACTGAGCATGCCCAGTTACACAGAGAAGGTGACAGAGATGGCAATTAAATTCAGAATTCCTGAATCTTGGGCCTGTTCCTTAAATCACAAGATCAGCCTTCTCCTTTGTTTGACATAAGCCTTATATATAAAAAAAGTTGTAACAGTTTAAGTTTAAATCGTTGTTTAAAATCTGTGTTATGTCACAGAAACAAGTTCCTATAATATAGGTTGTGAATTTACAGAGTATTAGCTACTCTGTAGTAGCTGTCTGTGTGTATGCTCTTACCCCAAATTTACCTTACACTCTCCCCCATATAAACATCTGACTTTGAATAAAAAATGTCCAGATAATCTGACCCAAGACTGGTTTGGTGCTTCCTCTGGCTTGCTTCTTAGTGTCACTCTCTGATGTAGCTTCCTGACTTGCTTTATCCCCGGACTTTGCCCTCTGTTTGATCTGACCTCTTAATTAGCCTTTCCCCTGGACTTTACTCCTGGATTCTCCTGACCTGATTTAACCTCAAATTTTGCTCATCTATCCAAGCCCTAGTCAGCACGATTCCCCAAGTGACGCCAGACCTGGCCACCCATATCCCTTGTGTGACAAGTATTTACACAAGCACAGCTATGTCAGGATACTCTTAAGTTATTTTAGGTCTTCACTGTGTCTTGGTTTTAGTTAATTGAAACCTATTCCCAAACGTTTCAGATTAAGCTGAAATGAGCTTGGTTTAAAGTTAAATTAGAATAGCCAACCCCACCTATTGACCTGGTTTCACTAAACCAGTTTAAAATAATACCTTGTTAAATTAACAGAACATTCTTGTGTAGGCAAGTCCCTCGTCACATTTTAAGAGTGGAATCACCCATTGGACTGATTTAGAAGATGCATTTAGCTTTGGGAATATATTAGTTATTGTTATATTATTGTTTGGCATATTATTACTTTATAGACTGTTCTGTGTCAAATAGTGAATGATTGAAATCACTCGCTGTTGCTTCATGGCCCTTGTCAGCAAAACTGCTTGAGAGACCTGTTAAGATTTGGTAAGTAGCCTCTGAGAACCATTATACTCGCATATTCCAATCATAGAATCATAAAAAATTAGGGTTGGAGGCCATCTAGTCTAATCCCCTGCTCAAAGCAGGACTATCCCCAATTATATCATCCCAGCCAAGGCCGGGTCTTGAAAACCTCCAAGGATGGAGATTCCACAATCTATCTGGGTAACCTGTTCAGCCTCCCCTCTCCCAGGCTCCCCCATAACTTGAACCCTGTCTACTACTTCCCCCTAGCTTGGTGTCATTTTGCAAACTGAGTGTACTCCATCCCATTTTCCAGACTGCTGATGAAGATCATTGAACAAACCCAGCCCCAGAACCAACCCCTGAAGCACTCTACTTGATACTGGTTCCCAACTAGACATCAAGCCATTACTACCCTTCTAAGCCCAATGATCCAGTCAGTTTTGTATCCACCTTATAGTCCACTCATCCAACTCAGACTTCCTTAGCTTGCTGGCAAGAATGTTGTGGGAGACTATCAAAAGCCTTGCTAAAGTCAAAGTATATCATGTCCACTGCTGTCCCTGCATCCACAGAGCCAGTCACTCCCTCAAAGAAGGCAATCAGGTTTGTCATTCATGACCTGCCCTTGGTGAATCCAAGCTGACTGTTCCCAAATACCTTCTTTTCCTCCACATGCATAGAAATAGATTCCTTGAGAGCATGGCTCCATGATTTTGCTAGGGACTGAGTTGAGGCTGACCAGTCTGTAGTTTCCTGGATCCTTCTTCTTCTCTTTCTTAAACATGGGCACTATATTTGCCCTTCTCCAATCATCCGGGACCTGATTGCCACAAGTTTTCAAAGATAATGACCAACGGCTCTGCAATTACATTAGCCAACTCCCATAGCACACTTGGGTGCATTGTGTTCAGCCCCCATGGATTTGTACACATCCAACTTTTCTAAATAGTCCCTAACCTTTCCTAAATAGTTCTTTCACCACTGGCTGCTTACCTCCTCCCCAAACTGTGCTGCCAGGTGCAGGAGTCTGGGAGCTGACGTTGCCTGTGAAGACTGAGGTAATGAAGGTGTTGAGTACTTCAGCCTTTTATGCATCATCTCTCACAAGGTTCCCTGTAAGCCTGAGCAATACTCTTATACTCCTCTCTAGTCATATATCAATGCATATCAGTCCTTTTTCATTACATTAAAGGTGGTATGGCAGTATTCATTCTAGTTTTCTGTTTCTACTTCTCAGCTCTCCTAATGAATATACGTTTAGCCCTGGCATTTAAAGACCCAGTCCTACTGTCACTGAAAATAATGGCAAAACTATTAGTGGCAGTGACACTGAACCTTTATGCTGATTGATAATCCTAATTTACTTTCCATTGGCCATAGCATACTCCTCCAACCCCTCTTTTCAAAGATTTTACTAATATTTCAGTATATATGTTATTTATATACATACATGGATACAGTACACATCAAATTTGAACAATATTTTACTCAAAATGTGTAGCATGGTAAATAATTTGTGGAGTGGTATCCACTTTAGAAGAATGTAAGATCACTAAGGAGGGTATTTTGTCCCATAACTGGCTGTACATAAAAGCAAGTACAGTACTAAGAGACAAAACTGAAAATGTATATTTAAAACTAGAAAAGGACAGGGATGTATTAACAGTAATTTTTCAAAGTCTGTAAGTCTGTTTGTAAAAGTCTGTGCCACTGCTTTAATCTATGCAAGTACTTACAAGATCACAACAATATTGTGCTTCCCAATCAGTAATGGATTTTATCTTCAATACTCCTGAAAAGGAATTCATCACCATTTTCATAACTAAGGGCTATGTGAAATTTGACCCCTTTAGGCTATGTGAAATTTGACCCCACAAAAGGAATAGACTTTACTTCCTTGCTTCTCAAAGTTAAATTTCTTGATTCTCCCTTTAGACTAAGCCAGTGTGCTTAGTCCCATGACATTCATTTGGCCTACCTTTTGATGCTGTGGGCCAGATGAATATCATGGGGCTGGTCCAAGGGCCCCATGCCACCCCTGGCCCAGGTGTGCAGGGTCACATTATCTGGTCTGTGAGGCTCCCCAAAGGTCCAAACATTTGGCAGCAGGGCAGGGGAATGGTGCCACTGCTCCCCACTACATTTTCAGACCAATGGGGAGCCCACGGGGGCTGGATGACATGATGCCAGGGTCTGGATCTGGCCTGCAGACTAGAGGTTGATCACCTCTGGACTGGGCCTCAAGTACAGCAATCAACTGGGTACTACTACCTCCAATTCTTCCTTTGGTAGCCTTGGCCATAAGTAAATACACAACTCTTAAAACAAAGGAGTGCTTAACCACAACAGGAGAACAAAACATAGCACAGCTCATAAAACATGTTGTTACACATTATCTTAAATATGTTTAAGGGCTCTTAAAACAGAAGTGTCCACACATTAGGGCAAGAAAACATGAGCTAAGGGCCAGGGCCCTTTGAATGTCTGAGATAAACCTCTTCCAGCAAGGGTTCTAAGTGGTTTTGGGCAACTCAGGTTGCACTCATAAGTGACTGCTCCAAGACCAGTTCAGCATCTCCGATCCTCAAGTGCTTTTCATAGATTTCATAGACATCAGGGCTGGAAGGGACCTCGGAAGATCATCAAGTCCAGCCCCCCGCCCAAAGGGCAGGAAGTCAGCTGGGGTCATAGGATCCCAGCAAGATAAGCATCCAGTTTCATCTTGAAGGTGTTCAATGAAGGCGCTTGAACCACCTCCGGTGGCAGGCTGTTCCAGACCTTGGGGGCTCGGACAGTAAAGAAATTCTTCCTTATGTCCAGCCTGAAACGATCTTGAAGTAGTTAATGACCATTCGACCTAGTCGTCATCCCTTGGGGCGCTCTGGTGAACAAACGTTCCCCCAGATGCTGGTGGTCACCACTGATAAACTTGTAGGTGGCCATCAGATCACACCTGAGCCTGCGCTTTTTCAGGCTAAAGAGCCCCAAGGCTCTCAGCCTGTCATCGTAGGGTCTGCTTCCCTGACCTCTGATCATGCGCGTGGCTCTTCTCTGGACTCTCTCAAGCTTCTCCACATCCTTTTTGAATTGTGGAGCCCAAAACTGGACACAGTACTCCAGCTGCGGCCTCACTAAGGCCGAGTACAGGGGGAGAATGACGTCCCGGGATTTGCTTGAGAAGCATCTATGGATGCAAGCCAGCATTTTGGTC